>NW_017263599.1:947975-1242337 GCF_001500285.1 Mollisia scopiformis
GCCACAAGACTACTAGCAATATTTGTGCTACTTGGCGTACTTCTATGGGTATTACTCTATTCCCCCATCCTGCAGTTAGCCCTGATATGAATCCTATTGAGAAGTGCTGGAGGAGAATAAAACAAGCTCTCCATAGGCGCCTAAGGCAGCCAACAACTGAGGTTCAAATGGTTGTAGCAGTATTAGAAGAATGGGACAAAATTCCTCAGGAATGGATCAATGGGCTTATTGAGCAGCAGGACTTCTGGGTACACGACTTAATTAAGCGATGTGGCTGGTCTACAGCTAATTAATTAATAAAATTCATGATTCTGATGCCCTGAACGCACGGACTTTTGTCCCCATGTTCGTAAGGTTTTCAATACCGGGTTAGCGGCAAACTGCATACTGACTCCCACGCGCAAAGGCTCCTACGTAGGAGTTGAAGAAGTGCCACTTAAAAAAAAGCAGCACGTGCTCTCCGAATTGGGAAGTGCTTCTCTGGCTGCTTACCTAGGTAACCTTCGACTCTTCATTTCCACCTTTTAGAAAAGTAACACAAGAAATTCAACAACTTCAAGATGTCTTCATGCACAAGCGACACAGCACCAAAGAGGACTACTGCTAAATACTCGTTGCGCCAGGAGGACAGAGACAGTGAGCACTCCACAAACCAGAATTATTTGCGCAAAACTTAATAGACATGAAGCAGAACCGGGCCCCACAGATCCTACGAAGAACCCCGATTCACAGAGCAAGGGACCCGAAATGGCTAAAATTACTTCTGTTGCGCTTTCAGAACCTGTTACGGAGCAAGGCACGCTCGCTGAATTCCCCAAATTCCAGGATTTACCTCTCGAAATTCGTGCCCGCATTGTAAGCAGCATATCCTTTGTTCTTCATCCTCGCCGGATGTCAGGTGTGGCGTAATGCGCTCCAATGAACGCTGCACTCTTTGGACGTTCATTACTAGGAGAAGAATTGGTGCTGACTTCTTGCAGTGGTCCTTCGCAGCTCCTGAACCTTCTCTGGTTGTACAGTGCTCAAGTAGGATACGCGATAGAAGCTTCCATTATGCACGCGCAATCCCCGCCGTTCTTCATGCATTCCGAGAGTCCAGATTAGAGTATCTTGAGACCGATGATCCCAAAGATCAATCACTGCAACTACGACGAGCAGCTCATCCTGTTTATAAACTCCATTTTCAGCAAGACTTGCCCCAGAATAGTGGAAGCGACGGTCCCAGGGCAAGCCATGCAGGTTGGTATATGTCAACAGATTTTGACACCCTTTGTGGCAGGCTATACCTTCAACAAGAATCGGGTTTGTTTGTCGACATTGGAGAATTCGGTGTTGCTGCTACCTTGAAGCACTTGGCTGTCACGGTTCATAGGGTTTCATCTCATCTTCAGGATCGAATAGAGAGCCTCAGAACAGGTTTCCCGGTCTTAGAGACTCTTACATTCATGTTTTCAGAGTCCATGGGGGGCCAATCTCGGGATTCAGAAACTGTGATTCAAAAATGGGCAATTACGGAAAATGGGGATCTTTCACTTGGAACAATGGGAATCATAGACTCCGCAGCTGTTGATCTTGATGCAAATCATGGACCCCTTTATTAGCCGAGGTGGGGCAAGAGACGAAGTGGGGCTCGAATATTATGTGAGCAAAACATCGAGATGGTGATTGAAACGTGAGTAAAAAAAGACGAAAATGCAATGAATTATGGTAGGGCTATGTAGCTAGCCACGAATGTACGCCTTGATACATTTCAAGGTTGTGAATCCTAATATAACCGACCCTTGATCCATCCGGTGGCTTCCTTTCATACCTGCCTTCGTCGAATACATGTCGGACGGCTTCTTGAAGATTCTAGACTTGCGATCCGGAAGGATAATTCACAACTTCCCGTCCCTGCAGGAACTGATGCTGATCTCTGAATTTCAGGATAGGCACTTTGTAATTGGGCTGCTTCGCCTTCACAGCATCGAAGACACCTTGCATTGTGTCTCGCTCAAAGTCCACGAGGATTTGCAGCTCCAAGTCCGCCGCAGCAAACTCCACATTCATAGCACCACCAACTCCGGGACTGATCCGAGAGATGAAAGCCTTATACTGCGCTTCACTTGCGGCTGCCGAGATGTCTGAGGCTATAAACATCTTTGGATGGGTGAGGAGGATAGTAAGGGTGTCAAGATTTGGGAAGAAGCGCTAGACGTGTTCGGCGAACTGTTGCTTGATGTCGTAGAAACAGTGTCTTTCGGTGGAAAGGTGACGCAGGCTAGGGCCTAAGTCAAGCGTGAAATGATGATCAGCTAGTCCGTGGTAGAGGAAGTCTATATTGTCAGCTAGGAGGTTTATCTGCGACAGGGTAACGTACCACTAGGAATCCAGAGCGTTTCATGTCTTGTAGAGAAGTAGAAACGTTCGAGAGCCCGAGATGCTCGCACATCTGTAAGTTTAAATAGTCTCAAGAAGGAATGATCAGAACCGTTCAAGACAATGTCTCTAGCCATTTGACAAGCATGAGCCATCGGTGGGAGTGTCCGAAGAATGTATTTGGAGGCTGCTAACAGTGCGTCACGCTCGTTTCCGATTCTGAGTATAGCTCGTGGCGCTGCGAATTCCCAAATCAGTAACTGAAGCTCAACTGGCAAGTCCATGAATGAATGGAATGTTGTTGCTCGCTCAGTCCTTGGCGTTCTCCAAATCGTGCCACGCCATCTCGGCCGTGTCTGCAGATAGTGCCCTCGATGTAACCTTTCTCTGTTGTTGGTCGTCATAGTGAGTACTTAGAGATGGCTTCTTGATGTTGATATGATTGGGATGCAAGAGGAACGGCCGTTTATATAAGCAGCCGCTCTAGCTACGAGTAGGCAGAAGCGGTGAGTCGCTAAACCTTTCATCAGCTGCTATGATGAAACTTTTCATGACTCTCGCTTACCGACGATTCGCCAACTTCGAGAAAATACTATGAAACAATGGTACCGCAGAATTTGGAGGTGAAACTGAGACACGCAGGAAGGAGGGGGGGAGCAGATCGCGCGTGGAAATGGATGAAATCATGCATAGACGTTGAGTAGATGAAGGACGATACCCCACTTATTGGAGTTATACTGGCTGGAGCTTCCCTTCCCTGCAAAGGGTTTCCTCGTGCAAATGCTCGTACTCAGCCACTAGGTATACATCAACAGTCGGTGCTGGTACAGCGAGTTTCACACTTGATGTCTGCAAAGTAAGAGCACCCACCAAGGTTAGAAGGGCCGAACTTCTTCCAGCTCAAAATTTATGCCGTTTATGTAGTCTATAGGACGAAGATACTTGGTATGAATTGCAAAGCAAATCAACCTTGTGATCAAGTATAAAAGAGCTCCAAACAAAAAATAGAAAACAAAAACAAAACATCAACAACTCGCGCTCACCGTCGGAGACGATCGGGAGCTGCGAGCTGTTGGTGCCCAAGCGCAAAGCATTGTTGACATATCAACCATACGGCCAGCCGAGTGGTTGATGGTAGAAGATTTGCTTATTGGAATCTATATGTGTGGTTGGCGAGCTGGCAAGAAAGAGAGAAGGCTGCGCTAGTATATGGAAGTTATATCGATAAGAGCAAGGCTGGGGGAGATGGTTTTGGGATAGGCAGTATCAACGGCGATGACGATGCTCTTGAGTCTGAACGCTGACATTACTAGTCGCAGATACCCAATTTCAAGATGTTAACCTACAGCCAAGACCGTCAAGAAATATCGATAGCCTCCAAAGTCTTTACCGGCTTCAGCGTATCCATTTGAAAATGTCCTACTAACCAGCTCTGAGAAAGTACGGCTTCGGAAAGATTCCTCGAGCAGGGTCACGCCTGTTGCATATCTAGCGTCTCCCGTCATCATACAAATATCGTGGCCCGTCCAGCACTCAAAAGTCTGTCACTCTTCCATTATAACTCCAATCTCCTCTCTCGCCCGTGCTACCCCACCGTAAAGGTTCGTTCTTCGGTCCTCCCACTTCCCCTGTCTTCGGATTTACATCGCCCTCGAATTCGGGGGCTGCACCCCTTCTTATGTCTGGATGTAATTCCTCTCCCTTTCCTGAGGCTGCCACTCTAGCATTGATCTCTGCCGCCTCCGTTGTAGCTTTTTCTGGTGTTGATGCTGGGGACTGGTTGATCTGTGGCCTTGTTCTTGGTGGTGAGAATGACTCTGCGGAAGGACTGGTGGTGCCTGCAGCTTTTGGTGTGCTGAATGCACCCGTCGACGATTTTTGCAATCTCTCGAACTCTTCTTGTTCCTTTGGAGGGAGTCGGGGTGGTGCAGGGCCAGTGGCGAAGGCAGTTCGTCTGGTGGAGTGAGTAAAGAGTCGTCTAGATGGAAGGAGGAATCTGCGAGGTAGAAGTCGTGACATTTTCGTCTTTTCGAAATCAATCTCGAAGAAGAGTAATTGAATGTAAGCTCGCGAGGAAAAGTTAATTGACAGTACGTTCAGTTGCTGAACAAAAGAGGAACATTCGGCTCTCATATATGATGTTGCCACCTCAAACCCGAGGCATCAGTGCAGGGCGGTGAGCACGTCACTATTCCCGATCTGGTGGAGGGGCGGATAAACACCAAAATATTTCCATTGAGTCATTCAAAACATTTCAACAGGCGATTTTTCTCCATTCCTCCCGCAATTGAGTCGCTTTACGATCTTCAAAAACTCTGCAACCATGGAGGGGATTAAGAACACATTTGCACAATGCAAGAAGGAGAACCGGGTAAGCTTTATCCCTGTCATTGTCTTTTAAGATGCCCCGCCACTTCGTTACTGACAATCGTTCAGTCGGCTCTAGTGACATACTTTACGGCCGGTTACCCAACACCTGAAGAAACTGTTGATGTTATGCTTGGTATGGAAGCAGGTGGCTCAGGTAACGAACCCAATTGATCCTTTCGAAAGCTCTTTTGACAATATTCTCAGACATAATTGAGCTTGGTCTTCCCTTCACAGATCCAATTGCGGACGGGCCTACGATTCAAAAAGCTAATACTGTTCGTAATGGCGGCCTCCTCCACGCTTCCAATGCTTACAGTCTTGCAGCAAGCCCTCAAAAATGGAGTCACAGTTACATCAGTTCTCGAAATGGTTCGACAAGCCAGAAAGAAGGGCTTGAAAGTTCCAGTTCTTTTCATGGGCTACTACAATCCTATCTTGAGCTATGGAGAAGAGAGACTTCTGAAGGACTGCCGTGAAGCAGGTGTTAATGGGTTTATTATCGTTGATCTGCCACCGGAAGAAGCTGTCTCGTTCAGAAATTTCTGTGCCAAAGGAGGGTGAGTCATTCCATACAGCAATTCGGCATTCATTTTTGCTTACGGTATGTACAGACTCTCTTACGTCCCACTTATTGCTCCTGCTACCTCCGAGTCTCGAATGAAACTATTATGCAAGCTCGCCGATTCATTCATATACGTCGTCTCGCGGATGGGAGTCACTGGGGCTACGGGAACGCTGAATACAGGCCTGCCAGATCTATTGAGACGTGTGAAGGAATACTCTGGGAATGTGCCAGCTGCCGTTGGGTTCGGGGTTAGTACAAGGGATCATTTCTTGAGTGTAGCCCAAATTGCAGACGGTGTGGTTATTGGCAGTCAAATCATCACAACTCTGGCACAAGCTCCAGCTGGCCAGGGAGCCAAAGCTGTTGAGGAATACTGTGCTGAAGTTGGCGGTCGTCGAAACGCGCCTAATGGAGGGCTCACGAGAGAGGTTGGAATCGTCGAGACCATGGACGCAGCACACGAACCAAACGGGGATAAAGTACATGTTGATGGAATTATCAAAAATGGATCTGGCCCCGGCTTGGCAGACCAAATTGAAGCTTTGAATACTGATGACCCTGTGGATCCAGCTGCGCTTCCTCAACGATTTGGAGAGTTTGGCGGACAGTATGTTCCTGAATCCTTGATGGACTGCTTATCTGAATTGGAAGCCGGCTTCAACAAGATTAAAGATGATCCTGCTTTTTGGGAAGAATACCGGACATACTATCCTTGGATGGGACGACCTGGCCAGTTACATCTGGCTGAACGCCTTACCGAGCATGCTGGCGGTGCAAATATCTGGCTGAAGAGAGAAGATCTCAATCACACTGGAAGTCACAAGATCAACAATGCCCTCGGCCAAATCCTTCTTGCACGAAGACTAGGCAAGACTGAGATCATTGCAGAGACCGGCGCTGGCCAGCACGGTGTAGCAACTGCTACTGTCTGCGCGAAATTTGGCATGAAGTGTACTATTTACATGGGAGCTGTGAGTCGTCCTCTCTCTCTCTGTCACTAAAGATCACTAACAGTTCTGTAGGAAGATGTGAGGCGACAAGCACTTAACGTCTTCCGCATCAAGCTTCTAGGTGCCGATGTAATTGCCGTTGAGGCTGGCTCGAGAACTCTCCGTGATGCTGTCAATGAGGCCTTGCGAGCCTGGGTTGTCAAGCTTGATACTACTCACTACATTATTGGATCCGCCATTGGCCCTCATCCTTTCCCAACGATTGTCCGAACATTCCAGTCCGTCATCGGCAACGAGACGAAGACGCAGATGATGGAGAAGCGAGGCAAGCTCCCCGATGCTGTTGTCGCCTGCGTTGGTGGTGGTTCCAATGCCGTTGGCATGTTCTACCCCTTCTCAAAGGATCCATCCGTCAAGCTTATTGGCGTTGAAGCTGGCGGTGATGGTGTTGATACGAACCGCCATAGTGCCACACTATCTGGTGGAACCAAGGGAGTTCTTCACGGTGTTCGTACCTATGTTTTGCAGGACCAGCATGGACAGATCACCGATACACACTCAGTATCTGCCGGCCTTGATTACCCTGGTGTCGGACCTGAGCTCTCAAGCTGGAAAGACTCAGAAAGAGCCAAGTTCATTGCTGCCACCGATGCTGAAGCTTTCATTGGATTCCGATTGATCAGTCAACTTGAAGGTATCATTCCAGCATTGGAGACTGCGCATGCGGTCTATGGTGCTCTTGAACTTGCAAAGACCATGGAGAAGGGCAAGGACATCGTTATCTGTCTAAGTGGACGTGGCGATAAAGATGTCCAAAGCGTAGCAGATGAGCTACCCATCCTAGGTCCTAAGATTGGTTGGGACTTGAGATTTTGATCACGTACAAGCTCATTTGGACTTGACTTGATCTTCGAGGGCATTGTATGCTGAACGTGTGATAATAGCTGCTTTATTCTAGATGCCATTCGTGGGTAGACGAAAATCAAAAGCGTGAACAAGATTGCAGGTTCTTCCGTTGTGAACCTCTTCCTACCATCTAGTTACTTCTGCTCAACTTCCGAAGCATCTACTTCATCTCATTTCGTCTCCACTTGGCGTTTAGGAACAACATATCAACGCAGAGTTCGACATAGTAGGCGCTGAAGACCACCAAACGTAGCCGAGATTCGCGTTTCTTTTTTCATTACCTGAGAATCTGATTCAATTTGTGGAAGCTATCTCCAATCAAATTTCCATTACTACAAGAACATCATCCTGGCATCAACATAAACTCATACTTCCTTACATTATGATAGGCCGTCTGACTCCTCAAACCTGGATCGAACTCACAGATTAAGAAAGTGCCTGATTCAGGATTCCAAGTCTCGAGAGTCGGGTTCTAATTTCGTCAACAAATGGAGCTAGTGTAATTATGCAAAAGCGGTAACTTACTCAGACCGAATCGAGCCTTAAGTTCTAGCTCCGTCATCCATTTGACAACGGGGTCTTTCCACCATTCTGAGATCTTTGGATGACTCGGCTCTCTTGGCTCAAGGTAAGAATGATTCATTTGCCTCTCGAAAAGCTTCTTCCCTTCAGCGTTTAGATATGACTCAAAGAGCTTGATTTGTTCCTCGATAAGGCGTTGACACTCTGCTGGATCGGTACTCAGGAATTGACCGTGGCGGCCTTTGCTTGCTTCCTTCAGGGCTGATGCAGAAGCTGAAAGTTGTTCGATAGTGGGCGAGACGATTATGAGCTCTTCGAGGCACGGGAAACCGCTAATTATTCGATCAAGCCCCAAGGCCCAGCCCTTTTTATAGTGGACACGATAGAAGGAGCTGTGATCAGTAATCGGCACATTTTCCGCTTCAAATCGCTGCACCACACCTCCAATAGCAATTGATTGTATCTCGCTCAGAAATAGTCGTCGATTACTGTCGCGAATATCTAGTTGTTGGTACTCTTGTTGCTTCACGAATGCGCCACCCCAGAACACATGATATTGGGTGAGTAGTTCTGGGTAATAAAGTGTATCATGCTGTGGGCGAAAAGCAAACGATGGTGTTACCCGAGGCCCGCCCTTAGAAGAATAGCCTACATTCATGACGAACATGTAGTGATCGCCATACATCTTCAATGCAATAGCCTTCGAAATCTCGACAAACCTTGCTTAGTGGACTGTTCAAGCTTTTGGTTGAGACTGTCCTGCTGTTCCACTTGGGATGTTCCCAAACTGCGGTATTGCCACCTTCCAGATCAATCCTGATAAGCTGCGGAAAGAGCGCGAAATGCCAGATCATATCCTTTATCTCATTCGGGAGCCTAGCGAAGAAGGGAAATCCTTGTAGGACTGAAAGATCTCCATCGTCATTGTTAACTTCAGTAGTCGTTGATTTTTCTTTTCGTTCTTGAGAAGCCATGTGGATTGTTTCGTGAAGAGGTTGAATTTATGATAACCTGCAAATAATCGCATGTGGTGGGTTCTTTTATAGACACTGAGAGACTGGAAATTTCTGCTCACAACACTGAATGCTGCCGTTATATTGTGAATCAAGCGCGGTTCATATTTTACAGTGAATCGTCCTCGAAACACAGTCAGAGACATCTTGAAAGTAATGATTCACCATTGCCAAGACTGTACTTTTAGAATAACATTCTCTTCTCAGTCAAGATTCAGTATCAATAGCCTTTGAAGTGATACTGTGGTATATGAGGCGTCACCTATGCCAAAGCAGAATAGGAATGAAAATGCTCTGAAGACGTAGTAGTAACTATAGTATAGCTGCCTTGATGCACATGAAACTCTATACATTATAGTGGTAAGGCTGCATGGCTATCCTAACCTCTAATTCAATGACTCTATTTAATAATATCTTGAACATAACTATAAAAGACTACTTTATTCCAAACTGCTTAGATAGTTATCCAGACTATGGTACAGGAATCATAGGACCACTCTCAGATACTAGGCACTTTTCCCGAGGTCTCGATGGAGCTTATTACGCTCGAAATCTTTCTTTGCAGGCTATCTACCAACCCAATGATCATTAACCTTATCCTTCTAAGTACTCAAGTGGCCGTTGACCCAACGATTCTTCACCCCCAGGGATATTTCGACATTATCACCTGATACCTTGATTGAGCGGCTTTGAGCAATTGTACCCGGCTCTGTATCAAACAATCTCATTAGTGCTGTAACATATGATTAAGGAGTAGGACCAACCTAGTCCGAATCGAGCCTCAAACTCTGCTTCTGTCAACCACGTTGGTGTTGGATCTTGCCACCAATCTGATAGTGTTTCGAAATAGTCTAATTTCAAGTAACGATCTCGAGGATGGCTTTGCAACTTCCGTATGCTCTCCATTTCCCGTTTCAGTGATTCTTTGCACGCTAAGAGATGTACGGCTATTTTCTCTCGGCACTTGTGGATGTCTTCGCTTAAATGCGTACCAAGATTTCCTGACGTGGATGCTTTCAGTGTTGAAGCCTGTGATGCGAGATCTTCAACTGTTGGTGAGACCAATATCAATTCTTTGATCTTCGGAAACCAAGCAACAAGTGAGTGTAAAAATGTAGATCCTACATCAACAGGATAGTTGTTGTGACTTATTGACCGTTCGATATCGTATGCTTGATCCTCTTCGAAATTTGCTCGTTCGAGAAGGCTTCCAACAGCCAAGATTTGGACACCTGTCAAGTCGGCGTATTCTATTGCTTGGGTGTCTTTCGCGTCTTCTTCTCCGAGATCACCGCTCCAAGCTGTGAGCCATAAGCCGGTTGAGTCGGGATAATAAATAACATCGCGCTGTGGGTTGAATGAAAAAGGCCGCGAGATCTGCGTTGTGCTTGAGTCTGCAGAGTCGTGTCGACTCGCGAAAATATATGGTTTTCCGGCATTCCTTTGTGCCTGGGCTCGCGAATCTCTGCACACTTGATCAAGACCATTATTGACGCATTTAGGAACTAGAATATGTTTGGTGTTTTCATAGTGCCTTTGGTTGATGGGTTCAAGATAGAGTGGTTCCACTTGAATGAGCCGTGGTAAAAGCGCATGTTGCCAGATCATGTCTCTGAGCTCATTAGGCAGCTTTGGAAAGAGATGAAATTCTTGGAGCTGGGTGCCACTTTCGCTATTGCTCTGTTCAGTATTCGATTCTTCCATTCGCTCCTGTAGAGTCATGATGCCTATTCTGGAAAATAGCTTTGTTGTTGTATGTGTATGGAAGATAGTTGCGTAGCCTGGCCTGGCCAGAATGAGCGATCAAGATTTCTTTTATGCAAAACAAGGCGTTTGTGACATTTCTAAGCATCTGAATGGTATGACACCCTTCCCAATCACAAGAACTGATATGTTGCTCATTCACATGTCACCCGGTCAAAGCAGCTCTTCCCTGATTCTCTCTATTCGGATCATCTGTGAATAAGAGCGTAAATTTCTCGATTGAACTCTTGATTGAGCTACAAATCACCAAATCATGTAACATATCTGGCTCATGTAAAGCTTGTTTACTCGAATGCTTGAGCTTTCTTGACAAAAATGTAAAGGAAACATTACAGCTGACAAATTGCTGAGATAGATCTTTTTGATAAATTGATATTGTGAATAACGAGCGTAGCTACTAAAACTATGATATCCCCCCCCCCCTTCTTTTATCCTTTTTGAGCCAAAAAAAAATGGGACCCTACTTATCCAATTACATTAATTTGAGTTGAGCCTGGTGTCTCCCAACTACTTACAAAAACTTCTCTTCTACTCTCCACGTAGCGTGAGCGACAGAGTCTACAGACCATAAGTCAGCGACAGAGCTTAGTGTCGAGTGTTAGACTTACAAATGAACTTTTGAGGAATCTTACTTCAAAGGAAACGAGAATCGAACTCGTTTTCAGTGATGATAGTTATCTTGGGGTTCAGCCACCATCTACTCATCCGCTGACCACGATAGTAATGCAGCCCAGGGTTATCTCCATCTGAGCGAAGTTCTGCTTTCTGATCCAAGTAGGATCGAAGTTCGTTTTCTAGCGATATCTTAAAGTCTTTGATGCGTTGCTGACATTCATTGACATCAGAGTTGATGACTCGCTCGCCCTCCCACTTAACCATGCGCATCTTGACAAGCTTAGCCCACGGAGGCGAAATGACGATAAGTTCTTCGAGCCCGATGAACTCGCAAAGTGTTGCACAGAGTCCGCGGTAACCTCCAGTTGCCCCCGACACCCAAATATGACCTCCGTCTAGGGTGGCTAAGACGTGTTCAGGAGGGAGGTAAATTATTCGATGTAGGAAATTGGCCAGGGAAAGTGACTTGACGGCAGCCATGCCTCCTAAGTCTCCTTCTTGGCCGGCCGTTGTTATATGACCATAGCCACTTACTTCGAGTAATTCGCCCACTCCAGGTAGATACAAAGTGTCTTTGTCGGGTAGGAAGTGGAATGGGATTGGTGGGAAGTTCGCTGGGAACCCGACATCCACGACGCTTCCTGGTACCAGTTCTCTTGGTGGAAAATATAGAGTACGAGTGGCTCCTAAAGTATGTGTTGCTACCGCACGGGATGCTTTGCAAAGAGAAAGCAGCCGTTGTTGCACGGCTGTGTGGAAAAACTCGTTATTGACCGCCCAACGACGATTTCCGCGAAGATCAAATCTGATACGTCGTGGGAAAATCGCGAAGACCCAAATCATATCTTGAATCTCATTCGGAAGCTCAGAAAAGAAGTGGGAGGTCTGCAGGAGCTGAGGAGCACTTCTAGACTCTCCGGCATCTGTAATGTTGTTTTCTGGAGACATGTCTGAGAGCTATGTGATGGAGTGTGTTGTGAAGAGAATCTTGTGAACTTGAAGTAAAGGGCAATTTTAATTTAAGGAAACTGGACAAGAAATTAGATGTCTTGAGCTTATATGCTTGAGTTTCTAAGCATGTGATTGTGTTGCGAGTCTTACGGTTATTCAATATGGGTTAGCTTGAAAGTTTCCTGATTCGGTGACAGAGTGGCAAAATATGAAGGAATTAATCATAATGTATTAATACAAGAAAAGATCGAAACAGAAACATGGCTAACAAAGACAAGTGAGAGAGTGTTGTCTATCCGTGACAGCATTCACGACTTTCTAGTGCTAGAAGACTACAAATCTGTTCAAAGTAAGATTGAATTCCCTGACTATGGCCACTGACGCAGTGACGAAAGAGACATTAGAATGTGAGTACCAAGTCTCTAGTATTCAAGGACATTTGACTCCGATATCGCCCCTTTTTGAATCACACATAAGCGAACTCGAGCTCAAAGGCTTCAAGGAAAAGCGAAACGAAAATGCTGACACCACAGTCCGGATCATGAGGCTATTTCTTTCTTTGTCATAATTTCACATCAAAATAAACATAGGTACAGCAAACTTAAGCCAATGATGATCTCCCCCCACCCCTCTCCCACCCCTCTCAAATTTCCATTTCCTCGCCCTCACTCCAACCCTCGCAATCGTAAAGAATATTAGCCGTCACCAAGTCTTTTGAGCGCCTTTTTTCTTCTGGTGCTGGCTCGATGGCCAAATTGTACGTAACCTTCGGATCAGCTACCTGATACATTGGCACATAATCAAGGCGAGGGAAAGTGGCTGTCGGCTTCCAATCCATGTCTCCTCCAGCAGTTCTTTCTCGTTGCAAGATAAACTCTTTTCTTTGCTCTGCTCTTGCTCTCCTCCATTTCCATTGCGATCGTGATCCAATGATAAGAATCGGTGGGCTCCAATCCGTCAGTCGATCTCGCACAAACGGAATTGGTGCTTTGATCTGACGGCGCAACTTGGTCCAATCGTGTCTAAAAGACTTTTGCTTGGGGTGGTACGTGTATGGCACACCCTCCTTCGTGTATTCGGTGTCTGCTTCAATGATATAAAGCTTCGTGAGACCGGAGAAGTGCTTGCAGATATTTACTAGGGAATTCTCTCCAAGCTTTATATTTTGCATGTTGACAACCAATCTCTTGATCATGGGGAGTTGATTGTCCTCAATGTGAATGTGAGCGTAAGCCCAGCAAATCAATTCAAAGGCATCGAGACTGATTTGCAAGTAATCGAGGTCGAAATTGAAGTACACTGTCAAAGAATCAGTATGTATTCCCAGGAATATCAATTCGCGGAAGCGAGACCTCCCGAAAGAGTGACTCGAGAAGTTGACTTCCATAGTCTCTTTCTTTAGACTTACCACAAGAAGTACCTTGTCCCAGAAGTACGTCTAGGAATGGTTGATAGATCTTAAGTCCTGCACATCGAGCCTCGAAGGTAGCTCTAAGTACTGCCGGCGGCATTTGTGCCAGACGAATGGTACCTTCCAAAGGATCACCTGCCAGAGCTTGGAGGTGGTTCCAGGTCTCAATTCCTATGTAAACAGCGCGAGGCTTGGGCTTTATGTGTGCCCAGACCATTAGTTGTATCTCTTTCGGTCTATACAAGCCATTAGCAATGATGGTCAACAAGGTGCAATGATTTTAACACAAACGAGAAAGTTGCAAACGGGCGCAATTGAGCGCAAGTCGCACAGATATCACAACTATTCACTTACAAGAGTGGGAATTTGGGGAACGTTGTATGCTGCTTAATGTAATACGGACAGGGTCTTGTAAAGAAGTCGATCCAAGGCGGATGGAATGTTTTAGGCCTGTGCATTGTGATTGCGCTGGCGCCTGATCGTTGTTGATGCTGTCCAGAACAATTCTTGAAAGGCACTTTTGAATTCTTTCTCGTATCCCAGACAGAACCGTTGTCCCCAGAGAAAGGGTTGAAAGTGATTCAGATTATGAGAAAGGTTCGGTTGTTTCGTGGGAGCCTTGTTTTCGATGTCTACAAGTAGGCGGTCACGCGACCTGCACGGTCCATCCCAATCGGGCAGCTGCGATCTGTACGCGACCCTTACCCATACGCGCCTAACCTTCAGTTCTTCCGTTTCGATCTGACACCTACATATTCTCAGATCGTAACCACAAATTCGAAACCTCCACCAGCGAAGCCATCTACAATGTCAGAACTATCAGACTCTTCCACGTCCGCAATGACGGAAGCCCCCAGTGGCAAAACCTTCACTGTCTTCGACAAGCTGCCGATTGAGATCCGTCTCGAGATTTGGAAGGAGAGGTGAGTTCAGCTCTGCCAGATATTTGTCTTCATTCCCCAATATCATTACATTTTTATTTCGATCTTGTTAAAGAAAATTACACATGTACAAACGTGTTTACTGTCAAAAGCTCTACTAAACTACGCGTGGTATAGTATTCCCGAGGGTCGTGTCGTTGCTGTTACGGACCGAAGAGCCAGACTGGAAGGTTGGGGAGGCAGCTTCGATGGATTTCGTGCTCAGATCTCTGCTCGATGGACAGTTCCTGCTGTCATGCAAGTCTGTCAAGAAAGCCGCAATGAGGTCAAAAAGACTTACACCTACATCCTGAAAGATCAACTCGGATTCGCTGTTCCGTTTAACTTCCAGCATGATACTCTTCTGATGGATGGCCCTGATGGTACTGTCTCGATGTGGTCATTCGAGAAGGCTGGCCGCAACGATGAGAATTGCCGGAAAGAATTGGCTATGATCCACGCCAACCTCAAGCACTTGGCAATCCAGGGACAAAGACTCCTTCCACGAACCTTGAATGAAGTCCAACAATTCACCAATCTTGAAACTTTGGTTCTTCCGTCGAATCCTTTCTGGAACGCTCCGGAAGGTCACGACGCATTCAATCTCAGGATTTCTGAGCGATTACGCTTGACTTGGTCTCAATTGAAGCAAGAGGGTGACATCAAAGATGTCAAGCTTCGTTCTGGGGAGGACAGTGTCAATGATGGAAAATCCGGAACCACGAGGCAATCTGTTGCTAAGTCTTTCGCTGTGCCAAGCTTTGCCCATTACTTTGAACCTATTTTTGGCGACAACTCCGATTATTCCAAGATTCAAAGCCATCCCGAAGTCAAGTTTATGGTTGAGAAAGACCTTCGGGTTCACCTTGCAGCTGGTACCAATGTAATTTCCACCACCCCTGCTCCAAGAGATTGCGCTGACGAACCATTCAGGTCACAGTTTCATACATTGACAGCGCCGATCACCCTGCTGCTAAGGAAGCACGACGTCGGATCTCAACTTCTGATGATGACCCAGAGGCCATGACTCCTAAGAGCTTCTCGGATATCTTCTCGCCACTTCCTCCCCCCACCACCCGTTACCCTGCCGCCATGGTTGAGTTGGATGAATTTCTCCTCCGGCTATCTCGGTTCTGTGTCGTTCACCGTAAACCACCCAACACTCAACAAATCCTCAGTCTATGGAATGTCAGATCCCCTATTGCTACCTCTCTTCGTCACATCCACATTGGACCAGACGACCCACGCCTTATGAAGTTGCAGAACAGAAGCCTTCAAGACCTCACACGACATTGATTGCTTACTTCAAGGTCTAGACTAAGATACAGCATCGAAATCAAGGAATAAACAAGCGAAAGGAAGTCAGAAGGTCAACGAGCATAAGTGAGGCGTATCTTTTTCGCGTTCAATCACCAGCAACTTTTCTTTCACATCTACGGTTCGGCTTTTCCATATGCAGACATAAATGCAAATTGCCGTTTTTGCACAATCATGCCACAAGGCATACTTAGCTATCGCGACGTTTATAGCAATGATAAAATGAATGAACAATGAATCCACCTCAATGCACAAGTGAAGGGTAGAGAATACCTGGCCGCGTGAAACAATAAAAGCTTGTAAAAGATTGTGTAATAGTGAAGACTGTAAAAGCGTTTTAGGTAGAATTGAAGCTCTAAAGCACTCTCGATTCCAAGATCAATGGTGGATTGTCATTGTCTTTACTTGAGCTGGACTAGCAGCTGAGTAGAATGTTGGAAATGCAATCACGTGTACCCCTATTTTGCCGAAAGCCGTTAAGTCCGAAGTACTTCACTCAACTCTTGGCAACGCAACCAAAAGAACATTCAAGTGAGCTTAAAAGCTCTAGTAAGTCTCTGGCTTTCTCGCTATGAGGTTTAATCAGACTATGAAAGCCACTTAGCGGAGCGTAAAGTCATTTGAGCAGCATGCATACCTATCGACGTCAAGTTTTGAAGCGCGATTGATTGTCCAGAAGGCCGTCCGGAAGGCCGCAGTCGAATTGTCCGAGTTTGGCACCATCATCCATAATGTACTGGGGTAACTTTGGCCTGACGGCTCATCATCATCTGACGGATAATCTTCCGGGCGCCAGGGCACACCGGCGTCATCTTCCCTGCTAATATCCTATTCTCCGCCGCATCCACCTACAGCCCATTATCTAAGATATCGTACTACTCCATGTAATATTGCTCTCCCAGAAGATGTGCTCTCGAAGACTCTTGATTACTGGTGGCGCCAAGATCTGTTAGCGACGCCGAATTCAATACTATGTTAGCTAAACCTAGGAAATTGGACACTGCGTTGATGGGTATACAGAAGAAGACATTACTTACGATGTCCCCAAAGTCAAGGTACTAACTCGAGATTGAGATTATTGTTGTTAGGGGTTGTAGGCGCCATAGTTGAGGTGGTTGGGGAGGTTATGGGATGATCCTTGAGTGAGAAGGGAGGGTAATGAGAGGATAGTTTAGAGATAATTAGAGATAATTAGACCAGTGGCAGGATTTTAGAGTCAGAAGAAGAGTTGTAGGGAGATCGTTGTGAGGAAAAGAATATACAAGATTGGCTGTTCTGGATTGTATATTATAAATGAAAGATTTGACAAGAGATGTGACAGCCGCTGGTGCGGCCGAGGTCTCCAGTTTCGGCCAACTCTGCTGCTACCGAGTGTATAGCCAATATTCACACTGCAGTATGACCCCAGCTTTTCATTGATGCCTTCCAGATGTATGTTTTGACTGGACTGTATAGGACATGCTTTTTGAGTCTGGCTTGTGGATTCATATCTGAATCAGCAGTGATCTTGCTGTGCTAAGTCTCGTCTCCCAAGCAGAGCGAGTATGTTCAAAGCAAATTTCATATGAGCATTGTAAATTTTCTACTTCTACAAAGATTCTTTTACGACACTAATAAAACTTCTTAGCCGGGTCTTCAGTATCTAGGCTAATATACATCTGTTTCGTTTGGTTTAGAGGGCGGAGGATGGACATCAGGATGGACGAGGAGGACCGAGGTTAAGGTTGAAGCTGGCGAGGAAAGTCTATTGTCGTTTGAGTTTAGATCCGTTGCCGAAAGAGGGAAGAGGGCATGCCTTGACGACAAAAGACATCTTGCAATTCTGTTCGTTGCATTGATAGGTGTCATATAATCAACTGCATGAGACGTTCAATAAGAGATTGTGGCATAAAATGGAGAAAGGAAATGCGACACATTCTGTGTCTTATGGAAATTTTACCAATTTTGTCGAAATGGAGGCTTGTCTAAGACACTGGACTTGAGCAGCCTTGACGCGGACTCTTCTTCTACTAACATGTTCTTGAGGTCATCTGTTGGAATGAAAATGTAATAAATTGTGCCGCCATCATCTCTCGAAAGAACTCTACAGAACCTGATACGCATCATAAATAACCCTCGTCCCATTCCTTGCCGAGCTAGCAATAGCAACAATACTATTCAACCACCTGTACCTTTCATCACCACTCTCGAACGTCATATGCAACCTCATCCTATACTCGTCCGGCGTATGCTTATCCTCTTCTCCCAAGCCCTCGAGGATCTTCTTCTTTCCAGTCCTTGTCCCTGTTGTTTTCAAGAATATACAAACCCCATCATGAGTCAAAAGGTTGTATCTCGTGTCAAGATAAGCCGTCTGTTGATCACCATCATGGTCTTGAATCGTTTCCCAATCTCCACCACCAGGGAGGATTGTCCCGCGTAATTTCGGACCTTCGAATCGTCCGCCTTTGAAAATCACCGTGCTGCGGTCTCCGTGTCCACCGTCACCGATATGACGGAAAGATTCCATCTCGCATTCTAAGTGGAAGAGAAATTGGAAAGAAGGAATTGGGAGGGTGAAATTTGGCTTGGCCCCTGTACTTTGTCAGTACGATCTAAGACCTGAAGATTCATCAGTAGGTTGGACATTGACTTACACTGGGTGTTAGTAAGTGCGGATGTTGGGTGAGCATGCTCCACCGTTCCCGGCCCGACGGCTTCCTGAGATCGCGACATTGACCAAATTGTCCGAACTTTTCAAAGTCCCTCCCAAGCACAACTATCTGGGAGCTTGACGCTCTTTTGAACAGAAAAGAAACCTAAAATCTATATTCGAGACCCATGACATCACATAAGGTCCTCCGAAGATGTGCCACTTTTAGTCTACGGGCCAGACCGCATGCCATGAAGTTCGGCACTTTTCTGCGGCTTGAAATGGTAATGGACACGACCTTCCAAATTGACTTCCAAAGCTTCCTGAGACAAGCCGAGTAACGCCAAGAGATCTAGGATGACGAGCATTACTTTTGGCGAGAAGTGGAAGCACATAGTCTAGCTTCCTCCAGATGCTTGAGTATGAACAGAACTCGAAGACAGCTCTGACGTCGAAGCCGTAGTTGCCGTTGCAGAACCACCCACCATTTCATGCTGTTGGTCGGTACTCGTGTGCTCAGAATCTGGACGTTGAGTGCTCGTAAGCTCCTGCGTTTCAACAGCCTTCCCTTTCCCCTTGTCCTCTTTCGTGGGATCTTCCGTCATGGTACTATCATCCATGGTATCCGACGTAAGTGGTTGCAGACTCTCCTCTGTTGCCATCTTCTCTTCCTGCAGTGATTCCTGCTGATTCTCCTCTGTTACCATCTTGTCTTCCTGCAGTGGTTCCTGCAAACCCTTCCCATCAACGTCTTCCATAACCATCATCGTGTCTCCATCTGCATCCATAACCCGCGGGCTATCGACTCTAGGACTATCCACAGCCGGACTCTCGATCGCAGGACTTTCCTCAGGTATAAACTTATGCTCCCCGTAAACGAACCTTTTCATCCTCTCCTCATCGTCGCTCTCACTCATACTCTCCTCCCCATCACTCGTCTCCCACTCCTCGTCGCTCGGCAGATTTGCCAATCTCAGCGTCTCCCCGAGCACCAAGAAGTCTCTCTCCAGCATCTCCGCCCAATTCTGCACGTTGCCCAACTCCTTGATCTTTTTGCTGCCCTCATCTGCCAATTTCTGCAGCTTGGCAGACTCCTTGTGTAGATCGGCTGTTGCTTTGATGACATCTTTCTGCTGCTTCTCGAGTTGTTTGGAGTTAGAGTGGAGGTTTTCGGCTCGAGAACGAAGAGTGTGGTCGAGGCTTGAGCCGATGTTGGACATTGAGGCTTCGAGGGCGGCGCGGGCTTCCGCAATCTGCCGCCGTGTCTCCGGAGAGTGATTCGAGGGAGACGCCATTGGAGGAGAGGGATGCGACTGCGAAGATGTACTGGAAGGGAGTGTAGGGGAAAGTGAGGGTGGTGCTGTTGATGATCCTGGAATCATTGGCGGGAGAGGGGCAGAAGAGGATGATGCTTGAGTGGACGACATCGTGAACGTTGAAGAGTCTGCGTTATGTAAAGGACTCGTAATATAATATAGACAAAGAAGACAAAAAAAAGCGTTATCGAGACTCGGTGCACGATGCTTCACGAGTATAAGGTGATGTTGGAAGAATTTCTCGAGGGATGATCAACGGCGGGGCTGGAAGCGGGGTTCAAAATGCGCATCGACAAGGGCTTATCACAACCAATAACACATCACATAAGCACTTCACATGTTCAGTAGAAAGACATCAGGACAAGGTTTGGTATTGCTTTTGGATTGCTTTATGTCCCTGCATCGAAATCGACCTTATGCAGCTATCTGCAAATGCAACGCCAAGCAGGAGCTCCACAGAAATACAATCCCAACCAACCCAGCCAGACCAGCAAAGATTCCTTTACTTCTTGATTTGACGTTGGTAGAAAGCCAACTCCTCACCCTCCAAGATGTATCCATCACAGCGTCCACTCTGTCCGGGTCTCGAAGAGATGACGGCGAACAGACGACCAGCCTCGAACTGCTTCTCCAAAGCGGGCTCAACCTTTCCTTGGCTTGAGAAACGATCGGCGTGCTTCTTCTCGACGGACTTGCTCTTCTTGGTGTCGGGCTCAGTGACATCTTGACCAGCCTTCTGTTGACGTCTGCGACCGAGGTTTTGGCCGTAGTGTGCTTCGTACCATTGTCGGAAAGGAGCAGCATCAACTTGGACGACAGCGGATCGGGTAAGGGTGTTGGTTCGGATAAGTTCGTTGTTGGAAGGGTGGAAAGCGACGACAATCACACGAACCTTGCGGGCAATACCCTCAGAGGCCCATGAGAAGTTGCCGGATTCGAGACGAAGGGCACGGTACTTCTTGTTACCACCACGGGTACGGACTATGTGGATTCTCTTGGCTCCGATGCGAGTGTTCGACTCTTGTCGGCCGGCTTCGAAAGCGCGCTTCTTCCCTGTAAAATTCTTAGTTTTCAGGTTGGAACATATGCCACAAAGACATATGGGCTTTCTACTACGCACGGTAATATGCTCTCTTGGCGCCAGTGGCGGAGCGCTTGTGTCTGCTATCTCGTGAGATACCCATGATTGAGGATTCTGGATGATGGATGAAGTTAGCAGATGCTGCATCACAGCTAAAGGGCAGGAGAGGTAGGAGAGCGCAAGCCAATAAACACAGTCGTCCATCCAGCGACCAGAAAAGCTTGCAAGAGAAACCCATTCCGCAGTCTTGCAATTTCAGGTCTGCGACGTTCGATTCGCAGAACGGGTGAAGTTGCAAGACGTCTTTCAGCTTCGAGGTATCTGCGAATATTCTTCCCAGCCCAATGGTTTTCTTTGCATGCTGCGCATTCTGGTCGTGGATGATGTCGAGTGTAATTGCGGACGAGGATCGAGGGATTGTAGATTGTTACTGACCTGATGATTTCGAATATCACCAGCACGGGTTGTTGTCGTCGAGAAGTTGTCGTGGTGTTCGAGGCTTGGATTTGAATATTTTCTCACAGTGGGAAATGTCGCACTAGCGTGAAATCTAAGCGAGCTGGATCTAGTCACGTGAAAGGTAAGGCTTTCCTAAGTCCCCACTTCAACTTCAAGCTTCTGGCATCTTCATGGATTTTCAGGTACAAGACTATAATCCGACCTCGAAAGAATTGGTAGATTTTGTCACACTCACAGGATAACCACGGCCGAAGATTTGCTGCTTTGCTTGCTTTATTTCGTCAAGCGTATTGCTTTGCTATTCTGTCTGTTCACATCTCGCCGTCTCAAGTTACTGCGAAAAGTGTTCCGATGACAAGTGCATGGAGGTAGGCCATTTTAATCTCATCTTTGCTCCTAGCAGATGCTGAGGGAAGTTTTGACATTCATCCATTCATGCTGCTTCTTTTTGGGAAATGCCTTTTCCCGAAACGCCCAATGGTTAGGCCAACCTACCAGGGTAACATTCTGTCCCCATCCCCAAGGGTGAGGCGCACCTCCACCTTGGTACTTTATTCATACATCCACGCTGTAGAACCTTCGGAACCGAATGGCTATACTTAGATGCTCTCTCTAGATGATAGAGGCCTGGCCAGAACCATGGGTTTCCCAGCATGTATCAATCTTGACCATTCTATCTTCCTAGTCCTGGACAATGGTTTTGTAGTTTGCCATGTCATGTGGAAGCATATTCTTCTCGATCGTTTAATACCCTGCGTGAACAAACCTTGAAAGCATCCTGCTTCAACTATATCACGTGCGACTGGATACAAATCAAGCTTAGTGCTGCTTACTCATATAAGTGGGACATGAGGTTCATGCATCGTCTTCCATTTCCAATCTCTCCATCTCCTCCACAACGATACATATCTTCGTCCCGCACCACGTTCTCATCCCGTTGTACCACATCCAAGATTCCGTGCATGGGGATTTCCCGACAAGCCTTCGATCGCCAAGACGATATATCACTCCCAAGTCGGTCTGGCCGAGATGAACAAGATCGAATCTCGGCAGATACCCGGAATTGAGAGTGGCCACCGAATTTGAATTTATCCATTACTTTGCTCGCAGTACCCAGTGGCCCCTATTATGAGACAATAGAAAGCAAGAGAAGGTTTCTACTCGAAACTGGACATTCTAATATATTCTCATCATGAGGCCAACCAAGTCGAGCGATTTGGCCAGGCGCCTGAAATATTTAGCCGCTCGTTGACGAGAAGCGACTCAACCCCTGAGAACATGAAAAGAACCTTCAGATTTATCGTTCCCTTAATGTTCTCTTGGTGTTCCCCGCGTTTTTAATTTGCGGAGCACAAGCATGCGACCTGAATTCCTAGTTCTGTGTCTTCACGAATCT
Organism: Mollisia scopiformis; assembly: GCF_001500285.1. Taxonomy (NCBI): domain Eukaryota; kingdom Fungi; phylum Ascomycota; class Leotiomycetes; order Helotiales; family Mollisiaceae; genus Mollisia; species Mollisia scopiformis. Next base: position 970,522 of record NW_017263599.1, read on the forward strand.
CAAATTGGCACAAGTGCATGCAAGGACGATGCAATGCAATGGCATGTTCCTCTTAATACTAATACAGGAATGGCTGCTGTGGCGCGATATGGATAGCGAAGGAGTTCATGTGCGCCCTGAGCTCGTTAGGATTCAGGTACCGCCTCTCCGCAGCTCGCCTCACACCTGGAGTTTTTCCGGACGAGAAGCTGCACCCCGCAAACTCTGCCATTAAGCTTGTATATCTTTTTCCGGCACATGAGAAGTTCTCCTTATAACCAGAACTGCCGCACAAGTCAGAAGCCTGACCCGAAATTCTGTACCGACGTCGAGTATGTCCCATGCTAGCTTTGTCTAGCAATTTCGCTGGTTGGCGTGATCGGTCTGGGCCAGGTCCTCGGCCAATCTGCTAGTCACACCCCAGCGAGCAGGCCACGGCTGATCTACCTTAATGCAAAATTTCGACTGCCATCGTTGAAGCGAAACCGTCCCATACGTGTCCAGTCAAACATTTTGTTATATGTATAATGCGGTCTGGGACGTTTGCCTTCGCTCCTTCTGCCTTTGCGCACCTCACCAACTCGCTTTGAAAACCAGCTCATGGGCAGAATCGAGGCTTGACTGCCAATTGTCTAGTTTCTGTCCATCTTGGTCGCGTCAAAATGTTCTTCTGGATTGTCTGGGCGTGGGCTTTTGCCACTGCTGCTTTCGGTGCAGACTACAAAGTTGGGCAGAAGTTTCAAATCGTCCTGAGCAATGTTGTTGTAGCGCCCTCGAATCCATCGACAAAGATTATACCTGCCGACGCCGAGGTTTTCGACATTGATATGTTTGAGACAGAAGCATCTACAATCGCCTTGTTACAAGCCCAAGGAAAAATTGTCCTCTGCTACTTCAGCGCAGGCACCTACGAGCCGTATAGACCCGACTCGGGACAGTTTCAAGCATCGGACAAAGGAAAAGCTCTGCCAGAATGGCCCGATGAATATTGGCTCAAAGTCACCAGCACAAACGTGAGAAATATTATGACGGCTCGAATACAGTTGGCTGCTAGCAAAGGTTGCAATGGCATAGACCCGGACAATACAGGTATGTATCTCAATGGCAAACTTGGCCCAGAATTTGGCCTGTGGGGGACAAATGAGCTAACACTGGTTCCAGATGCCTATGTATGTTACTTCCTCTTCTTCAAAGCTGGAAATTGACTAAACTGGCTTTTTGTCTTGAATGTGGATCTTTGTGAGACGAAGTTACTGTTGCTGACAACCTGCAGGCAAATCCGACTGGCAACACGACGGTTACCATGGCTGAAGCGATCGACTATATCAAGTTCCTCGGGGGTATTGCGACAGGTCTCAACATGACCATCGGACTGAAGAACTCGCTTCAAATCCTCTCGGATGTTTCTGATACGATCTCGTTCGCTGTGAACGAAGAGTGTGGATTCTACCAGGAATGTTATTGGTACAAAGACTTCATAGCGAGCAAGCCAGTGTACCAAATCGAGTACCCAACTCCACTTCCTCCATCCGCCTCAGTCCGCACTTCGTCTTGCGCTGTAAACCCAACGCAGCCTGCGGGGTTGAGCTTGGTCTTCAAAAATTTGTCGTTGGATGGATATGTATCATATTGCGACGGTAGTTCTGACACTACGGATACCAAGCCCGGTGATGCCAATGCGCCACCTCCAAGGTCGTCCAAAACCACTGTACATCCTCATCCAAGCACTACCAGTTCTAGGCCAACGAGTTCAAAGCCAAGCCAGACCAGATCCAGTACTACATCGAGACCAACGAGCTCAAGACCACCTCAAACAACTCCTTCATACAGCAGTCGGACAACATCATCTGCCATGCCTTCGTCCCCATATCCATCCCAAACAAACCAACCTGGTGGGTGTATAGCAAAACACTGGGATCAATGTGGTGGACAAAATTGGAAGGGATGCACAGTCTGCGCCGTACGTGTCACTTCGCCCTTCGTTACAGCACAGAAACTTAATACTAACCTCCTTTTAGTCAGGTTTTACATGCAAATTTTCGAATCCATACTACTCTCAGTGTCTATGATTTTTTCGCTCTCGGTTTTGGGAAGGTTGGAGCATTGCATATGGTGAAGGAGTTAGACGCTGCTTGCTCAATTGCATTACACTTGACCACTACTTTTTCGTTCGACCATTTTTTGGACAGGAATGGAGACTAAATGGTCTATATATACCCAGCCAGCAATGTACATACGGTTTAGGCGATCTGCTGCAGTTTGTTTTGTTGTCCGTGTTGTGCCTGATAATATTCGCATTCTCTGTCTATGATCGTCAGGTTCATCATGGCTCAAGTTGAGCTTGAAATTGTACATCGTGCAAGAACCAGGATAAAGAACGGATAATCCGAGTTCTACCGGTACCCCAGCCTCGGCAAGCATTCTCCCGGTGACAAGCTGAAAGGCAAAGAGCGGTCGCAGCTCCAGCTAATCACGTGGAAAGTGTTGTTGTTCGCCGTGGATTTTCAAAGTTCGCTGTCATGATGTAAGACCTATCAATTCGAAAATAATAGTCTCAATTTACTTTCGCCCTTTTCTTCAATCTTTCGTTGGCATGCACACCCACGCCCTACACGTGATTGAGTTTATTACCGACCTCATCGGTTCGGTCTCGGTCATAACTGACCAATCACGTTCTTCGTTACTCAGCGGCCGGGATAAGCGAAACTGAAGATATTCGTGCATACCATAGAGCCCTTGATCACTATTCAACCGGCGTCCGCATGCATGTACTACAGAATCGGTCCTAGGACAGCCAATACTGCATCATGTACTCGACGAGGATTGGACATCGGACACCTTTTGAAGCACGTCTCAGCTAAGAGGCACGCCGCGTTGAGTGCCACGGGTCGAGGTGCCTCCGTAGGGCTGAAGGGCTGAGGGGAGCGCTTATTTCGACCGCTGACGCCAAACTTCAACAGGGATACTACACCACCACCTGCAACCTTGTTTTCCCTACTTTCTCACCGCAGTAGAATCTCCGGCCAACGTTCCATTATTCGTTCGATTCCCAAACCGAGTGGTAGATCTTGATCGTAGTCGGTAAATTGCGTCTTTTTCTCGGAGTCGATCACAACACTTTTGCCCTTTGGACCCGAACACCCCACGTTCCAGAACCTGAGGCCAAGAGATTCTTTCTCGGTTGGATATAGCTTTAGCTTTCTGGATGTATCAATCGTACCGGGGAGCTTGAGTCCCGGCCGTATGTCGACAAGGGATTTACTATCGGCCCCTTTGACTTGGTATACACCACTTACGGAAACGCCGTTGAACTGCACCATATTGCCGCAGCCCAATTGTCCGCAGCATCGTCATAGATGAAACGGAGACTAATGTAGGAGACCAAATACTCAGAAACTGCAGATATGCAGGCCCCCAACCAAATCCCAGCCTGAGAAGCATCCGCTCCTCGGATTCAAGGTCTTCAGATTCGTTCCCTCGTGGAGACGTGGACACCTCGCCCTTTGAACGCGTTTAGAAGACCCACAAAAGTTGCCCTTTTTTTATTAAGCTTACATGAATTCGGGACATATCTCCGTCGGAATTCCGGTGTAGATGCACCCCAGTACACGGACCCCAACCCGCTAATTGTCAGTCGTACATCCCGGCACGAGAAATACTTGGAGCGGCATGCCCGTTCAGCAAACGATCATACGCTCGAGGTACGGAGCTGGGTATCTGTATGGTTAGACTAAGCAAATGCAAGTCGAAACCTGCCCACCACTTTCTAGATTGGAAAGCGAACTGAGGCTGCTTTATCTCATCATGAATAACGGTCTATGAGTCGATCGATAACCCCCTCGGGACTATGCGCGTGCGACCGCATGGCTATTTCTTCCCCGAGAGGATGGTTATTGAAGATCTCTGTTTCATACGGTCACTGCGATTGCTATTAAACTTCCTTCTAGTAATTACAAATACTATACATATTTCCCACATTTCGCTGAAGTATTCAATCATATCAAATGCAGCAACTCACCGAGTCTTCTTGAGAAGGTACCATTGCGCGTTCGCAAAACCGGATCTATGGTTCCTAGCATGCACATATGTGGGTAGTGACGGGGGCTCAGCCTTGTTATGCAGCCCTACCAAAAGCATTCGGGCTTGGAAATGTGCCGCAGAAGTATTGGAGAATTTTACGACCTCTTCTTGTCCATTGGGTTGACCCGAATTCTCGGTTTGCTCTATAGTTCTGCGCTTTCTAGAATAATTAAACACTTGAGCTCAGCTACGCCATCGATGTCAATTGATGAGGCCTAGCCAAACCTTTGATCGTCCGCAAGTCATCTCACCGAGGGGAAGCGAGAGAAAATTGCCACAGTCGTAGCACGGACCGTGTGCAATTATCCCCTACCGTGCTGTACCACTTCCATTGATAGGGGAAGTCGCTTGCTGAGTAGAAGCTTCTGCACCCCATCAAACATCGATATCAGTACCAACGATCTCATCACACATTTCGATATCAGCAACGAGCAACGAGCAGGAGCATCCAAGCCAAGCCAACATACTAATGGATAGTTCTTCAGCGTCGTCATCGACTTCAAAGAGAAGTCGAACATCGGGGAAGCACTCCAGAAATGGTTGCGGGACCTGCAAGTAATATCCCTTCGGCCCATTTCTGGCTATAACACTGACCTTTGGCGCAGAATTCGTAAGCCCATCTAACTTGGCTCCGATCCAAGATCAAGTTTTCCTTTCATCGATGCCACATTGCTCTTTCTTGATATATCTTTTGTCGTGAGGTAACAGAACAAGCTGATCAATTCTCTTGCAGGTCGTGTAAAGTGTGACGAGACGAGACCTATCTGCCGTCGATGCCAAAACTTCAAAATTCCGTGCGATGGATACAGTCGACTTCCAAAGACTAGCACCCCGGGGAGTACTGTATCGGGTGGCTTGTTGATAGCCCCAAAGCCAGTAACTCCAGCAATAGTTCCATCATCGATACCGCCCAGTCCATCAACTCTAGTCGTTGACAATGCAGAGGACTATCGTTACTTCACGTTCTTTCGAGACCAGCTCTTGTTTGAAATTACCCAGTTCGCACAAGGCGATGACTTCCGGAGACTCATCTTACAAGCTTCCAACATCCCTTCGATTCGCCACACGATGGTTGCGCTGGCAGCACTTGGTAAAATCCATTCAGTAATACAAGACACGCCGTCGAGCTCGCTGCCACTTTCGGAACCAACAGAACTGATATCCCATCGCGAGTATTCCCTTCGCCAATACTCAAAAGGGCTTGCGTTGATGAAGAAAGACGTCGCTACAGGGCATCAAGGCATCAGAACCACTCTACTCACCTCTCTCCTCATCATCTGTATCGAATGTCTTCACGGCAACTTCACGATGGCCGGCGTCCAGGTCGCAAATGGGATGGCTCTATTGAGGGATTGGCGAAGGAACTATCCAGACGCAGACTTGCACCCGATCGGTTTCTCTTCACCTGCCCCCAACGTAGTTGAAGACTCGCTGGTCCAGATGCTCGGAGGGTTGGAGATCCAATCGTACTATTTCAACAGCAATGCAACTCAAGCAGAACATGAGGCTGGCAAGGAAGATGGCTTCAACGTCATCCAAAATATGCCGGCACGATTCGAGTCCGTCGATGAAGCTCGACTCTACCTCGAGCTTCTAACTAGAAGGTCGAAACACTGGCTATTCTCTTTGGGCTGGTTCTTCCGGCCTCTGATACCCGTCGAAGGTGTTGCGCCCGTCGACACAACGCTACCCCCATCTGCTCGTCAACCCAGGCAATTTCTGAACTTAACGCCATCTATGATGCATCCCGCGAGTGTCCATCGCAGGGAAACCATCCCCGATAGCTCGAAAGATCTAGTCAAGAAGCACCATGACCAGTACCTCCGCGACTTCTTCCGATGGAAAGCATCCTTCGACGCCCTTCTCCAAACGCCTTCATCGAAAAGCATCTCTCCTCGTTGGAAAGAGAATCTCCTTATATACAAAGGCTGCGTCTTGATCCTGAAGACTGTCATCACGGGCGACGAGATGGTGTTCGACGACTACACGGAAGAGATGGTTGAAATCCTCGATCTGGCCGAAGACGTCTATGAGAGCGACAAAGATCATCGAAACGACACGACATTCACGATCTTCCAACGCTGTACGGGCCCTCCACACTTCGTCGGTCTTCACTGCAGAGTTGGAGCCGTTCGTCGCCGTGCTATACAATTACTAGAGTCTTTGCCCAAGACGCCGGATTTGTCGGATACCATGCTGAGGAGCGCGATTGTGAAGTGGGTTATGGGGTTGGAAGAGGCGGAGATGGTTGATGGGAAAATTCCCGGGTACGCGAGGATTCGGAATGTTGGTATTTCGGTCGATGTGGACAATAGGCAATCTACGCTTGTTTGCAAGCATCAGGTCATGAGGGAGGAAGGACTTGTGGAGACTGAGAGGAAGAAGACGATCAACTGTTGAATGTGGAGGAAAGTTCCACGTCTCATGAAAGTCAGTCCTGAAGCCAGTCAAGTTAGTTGATTAAAGAGTTTGTTTCTCGTACGTACTTTGAAACTCTCCAGCAAAAAGGAGAGTCCTTATAATTCATAGCGTCTTTGCATTAGCATAGTGTTTTTGAAATTTAGCTAGTCGATGTTCGGTCCTATCTGCATTAGTTATGTCCTCAAACTTAGTAAACAATGTCCGTATAAACTAGCCGTAGTTTAGATTAAGGATTTCTATACTAATCTTGTTCTAGTCAAACGGGATCAAGTTTTTGTCTAGGACAAACATTTCATATGCACTCAATATCCAAGTCGATGCCACACATCCAGCCACGCCTAAGTTCGATTCGTATTTCTTCTTAATTACTTGCCTTGCTTTGACGTATAGAAGCGCTTCGCCACCGAGTACATCGAGAAAGCTCTCCAAGGTAAGAATGTTTCTAGGTTCTCTACTATCTCTATGCACGCTCAAACTAGCCTTCAGTGTCTCAGTCATAGCTAACAATTCAAACAGCAATATGCTCCTTCTCAACCTTCACCCCACCATCATTCAACATCCCAACCAACTCCTCAAACCCCTTCAAAACATCCGCCTTCTGCTCCCCCCAAACCTCCAAACTCTTCTCTCCCACCCGTCCCATAGTAGCATTCAGCTTATCCTCATCCGCAATAACCAACAACACCTTCGTCTCCACCGCCCTGCCTCGCATAATAGTGCCCAACGCTCGCGTAGCCTCTTCATTCGCAAAATTGCCTCCATGCACACCCATACTGATCACAAAGACCGGCTTCCCCTTAAACTCATGGTACAGATAATCAAGCGCGTTCTTGAAGCCGGCGGGGAGACCGCCGTTGTACTCGGGCGTGATGAGGATGTAGGCGTCGAAGGAGGCGATGGTCTGGGACCACTTGATTGCGGGGTGGGATTCTGGGAGGGGAGAGGGCTTGTCGAGTGGGAAGAGGGCGGGAGCGCTGGGGTGGTCGTAGAGGGAGAGGTTGAAGGATTTTACGTCCACGGTTGTGATTTCGTTGGAGGCGAAGGAGGGGGATGTAGAGATTATGTTGTGGATGAAGGATGCTACTGTAGGACCTGCGCGTTGAGGGCGAGTGGAGGCGATGATGAGGGCGATTTTCTTGGGGGTTGTGGAGGTCATATTGTGTTCTATGCAGGTGATATGGTCTTGACTGAGAAGAGTGCTTTGTAGGTTTGTGTTTCAATGTTGCAGAGGTTGATGTTGGAGAAAGAGAGGGTTGGCCACATACTTATACTTACAAAACTCTCAGACAATTTCCCCTGGAGTTACTGCAACATCACGGAATTCCGTTTTTAGAAAGCATCACCCGGCCACGTAATAAGAATAGATCCAGTTTCATGGATTGCAGTCTTGGGATTGATTCCGGAAGAATCAATGAGGTATGAGAACTCTGACTTCTGATTGGCTGAAATACTGCGTTTCGCGATCAAGTAAATACACCAAATTATGTTGCAGAGAATGCTGAGTTAAGCAGGATAATTAGGTGCGATTTCAAACAACCATAACTTGCATAACTTGCATAATTTCAGGAAACGGAAAGCTCAACTACCGACGAAGAAGCTCTGGGGGGTTATCTAGAAATAAAGATTTCCCTTGCTGTTATTGATCACGCGATCTGCTTCTGGTCGTCGGGACGGGGAACCTCCATCGAGTTGATAACTTTAGCTGATTTCTCGAGCCTTCAACGACATCAACAAGACGCCTAATTTGCCGCGATAACACTCGCTTAGAAACCCCTATTTGTTTGTGACAAGGTGTGACGTTGATGATGAAATACTTACGGACGAGAATGTTCCACCAAAGAAACAACTTCGAAAGCTATCTAATAATTTGTTCAAATCTTGGGAGATAAACAGAGTTGTATTGAATGACGTTTCCCTCAGACTAAGTCACATCGCTACTCTTCCAAATGCTGCATCTTCACCAAGTACGAACGTCTAACGTGGATTCTTACTACCCATCTCTTCCTCCTACAGAGTTTCAAATATTCTCACAATCGGGCTCTCCCATGCAGAGGGTTGTCTCTTTTGAACCACTCAAACGATCTACTGAATTTCTCAAGCATTTCGTCAATGCCCACAACCAAACACCATCCGCTCCCACAAATAGCATCTTCCTCCCTCCTTGATCAGTAAAGCCGAGTGCACATCTTGAATAATAGCTGTATATTAGACATTGTAGAGTTATCTGGTGTCATACAGAACTACAAGCTTGTTGTGCAGAACTTCCTAGGCCATCAAGCAATTCCTGGTTTGGGTGACAAACGTACAAACGTTCGCTTGGGGCAATTCATCTCTTTCGAAGATGGCTAAGTATAAAGCATTGGGTGTCTTCTTGTCTGATTTTGAAAGTAGATATCTTTTCAGGCTCTTGTATATCCATCAAGAAGGGACTATGCAACAAATGCTATCGCAATCCTCCCGTCATAGAAACGTAATGCTCAAGTCAAGCACCATCAATTACCTAACAATAAGACTCACAGATCTAACAAAGGGAAACTTATTCCCATGATCGAGCCATGGCTACATGGATTTCGGTTGAATTTGCCCAACAATAGGACACATAATGTATTCTTACTATCAAATTGACAGAGGCAAGACAAGGTCTTTGATGGTTCTGTCACACATCAATCCAAAGCTGACGCTATCCCGACATCACATCACAGCTACACAACTCTGGTCAAGATTTGCGGGTAATACAACTAACAGGCTATCATTGCCGAAGCTAAAGACCCTAGACGAGGCCCGATAGGAGTTAATTTTCAAGCTGAAGCTAAAGATGTCTTAGGATCATGCCGTCGCTACAAAGCGGTGGCTTGCAGATACATTTTGGTCTTCAATCCTTGAAGTATACGATGACTACCACTGGCATGGAGATTGCTTTCGATCCCGATAAGTTCTGCCCTGCTTCCGGACAATGCACTCTAAACTATGGCCGGTAAGTTCCTCAACTTCGCGCCAGACAATTGTGCTGGATAAGTACTGATCAATCTAGGTACACTCAAGACGAGGTCAACGCCAACGAGTACTGCTATGCATTCCGTTCAATGTCCAGCGTACTCATCCTGAGAAATTCGGAGCTAACTTCTTCATTGCCACTGCCACAGCGATGCCATGAAACCTCGGAAGAAGTGGCTGAAATGGCTAACATCGGATACTTTACCTGCAGAAACCATTGTCATTTTCGGGACGAAGCGCAATCAGCAAGAATGGGAGCTACGCTTTTTCATCAACATACAAAGTAAGAACGATACACGCGCTCAATACGTTCCCAACCGAGCCAATCAAGTGAAGATCTGGAAAGGCGCAGACGCTCATGGTACGACACTGATGCTGACCGAACCGTCGGTCGGACATCAACCCTCCTATGAAGACAGTTGGCGTCTCGTTCATTCTGGCAGACACTTGGAGGCCGAGGTCAAGAGAAAAGTCAAACATGGCCTTCCACTTTTCGTACAACGCAAAGGCAAATCAATGAAGCTATCTCTAGCCCAGATCCCGTCCACTTATGGTATTCAGAAAGATCCGCAAGGACAGGGAGAAGAAAGTCTACACAAAGAACAAGAAGTACGTTGTTCATCTACCGGAAGAACAACCCTATGAGGAGAGTGACGGAAAGTTGCGTAGCAAGAAGAAGTTGCTGGAGGAATATGCTGAGCGCACAAGGGAGGACACTGTCAGATTTGGACGATACGCAACAAGGTGGGGTATCAAGGCTCCGGTTCGGAAGTTGTTTGAGAATGACGGAATCATGGTCCGAGTAGAAGAGGTTATCAAGGCAACCGGTGCTGATGGTGAGCTCGGCGGTGATGAGTCTGAAGAAGACTAGGTAGCTTTAGGAAATCGTCTTGAGTCTGGAGTAGTGAATCTTGGACTTCAGAGCCATTTCGAGAAGCTTCTGAATGTCCGACTCCCTTGACTTATCTGCTGTTCTCAAAAGTCAACAATTTGAGAACTGACTTTCTAGTTCCTTGTCTTGGATTTCTTGAGCATTGTACGAACGAGTTCCAATCTGCGACTCGAGGAGGAACTTCTGGCATCCGCTTGACAGCATTCTCTGCCTCCCGTGCCTTGATCTCTGCCTCTCGTCTCTTTCTCTCCGCTTCCTTCAATTCCCTCTCAACTGCCCCTCTGCTTGCTTCAGCTATTTATATCCTCTTCCCCTCCCAACTTGAAAACCAACATTCGCCCCCATCTAATTATCCAAAACCAAAACCCCACATCACCTTCCCCAAAAGTCAAGAAAGCCCGCACCAACCATAATCAAGACTGAAGAAGGACTTTCTAGATCGTGCTTGTTTAGACTGACGAAGTATATACCTCGTCCAACGATGTCCAGATCTGCTTCAAGCTCCCTTTTGCTAGCAATTAATTCAACGAGCTGGAGCCTTGAAATGTGGGTGCACCATATGGGGACTACACGGTCTCTGGACCGGTACGACTCAAAGGCGATTACAACTGCCGTTTCGGGACCTGCAACTTTCTTCGACCCAGGAAAGCCGATGAAGGTTACCCCAGAAGATTCGGTTGTTTTCGTGTCTGTCGATAGTGAGGACAATGAGCTTAGCTACGGGGACTTTGATAACTGTTCCACAATTCTTCGGAGGCTGTCAAGATCTCCCTTCCAGCCACATTTGCGAAGCTGCAAGTGGTAGAATCGCCAGATAGAAAATTGAAATAATACGATCTGTCTAATTACATTCAAGAGCTGTCGAATTCCCTAGAATTGATAACGCACATTTCACTCTCAAAGGTTGGGAGAGCGAGAATCAATATTTGGAGCCTTTTGAAAGTCAAAAGTAGCACCGACATCTAATTCTCAAAACTTAGAAAGGAGGAAACTAACATTTGAAAGCAGAGTACTTCTGCATCTGAGATCGTATGTCGGAATCGATGTCCAAGGTCCAGTCCTGCTGGAGGAGGGAATCTGTTCCGAGATTTTCCGAGTACCTAAGGTTTCAACAATATGGGCGGAAATGAAAAACGTGCGAGCTGTTGAGACAAACGCGTAGAAAGTGAGGGGAGAGATATATATATATATATGTGTGTCAAAGCCAGCGACTTACATTCCGTTCTCAAAAATCATACAAACGCAAATCAACATTGCACCCATTCTAAATCTCTAAGATCAGAAACTTACATTCCGGTCCCAAGAATCAAGAATGTGATTCCACACACACTCACCCATACATAAAATCACAATCACCGTGAAAAACAATCACCAGTAAAACTCCTCTCATTTATACACCCCCACCTCCCATTCCATTTCCCACCCATCTGACCCTATCTTCTTTGATCCGATCTATAATACACACATCTCTCTTTACTGCTTCCTCAAACCATCACACACACCCACAATATACACCTTCCTCCTCTCCCTCTCTTAACAAAAAAAAAATTACAACAAGAAAAAAAGAAGAACGAAGTCCATTCGGGTATTCCATCCATCCATCGCCCCATCCATCCATACATACATCCCTGCACGCTCAAGAACCTTACAAACAAGAAGAAGAAAAAAAGAAAAGTGCGACGAGTCTGTAGGTACTGTACGTACATATCCAGACACGTTATTATGTACCAAAAGCCCTCCTGCACCCCCTAATCTAGGAAGAGGAATCACTCCTCCTCAGCCACACTACCCACCAACACACTCGCCTTACTACTCTTCTTCCCCAACTTCAGCATACTCAACCTCTTCCTGACACTCCCCCCCACCCGACTCCCCACACTCCCATCGCGACTCAACCCCTCCGTGCCCCCCGTCTTCGGCCTCTGACTCGAGCTACTCCTCCTATTCCCCGCGATATCAGACTGCGTAACCCAGTCAGCCTCCTCGTCCTTCTCACTCAACTCCCTGCCCCTTCCCCTCCCAATCGACCCCAACGTCCCACCTGATCCGAAGAACGATTTACGATTTTCTTTACTGCGGCTCCGCTCACTGCTGCCGTCGTCCTTCACGCCTCTATGTTGTACTACCACTCCACTTTCCTTGACATTCCCACCGTTAATGACAGGCGCCAACACCGCTTCCTGCGCAGACGGTTCGCGGTTATGGCCGCTGCCGCCGCCACGTTTGAGGAAACTGAGTCTGTTGCTGCGGGCGCCTGCTCGGGCAGCGGGTGTGTCGAGGATGGAGGACGAGATGGTGCCGTTTGTCTCGGAGTGGGGGATGGTGGAGCGGTTCATGTTCAAGGCTAGCATTGCTGAGGCGCGCTTTTCGCGGCTGCCGTCGCTGAGGACGGGACTGGCGATTGCCCAGCTGGGGGTTGGGGTTGGGTCGCGTTGTTGTTGGGGGAAGGAGAAGGAGGATAGTTCGGGGGCGAAGGTTGCTTCGAAATCTGTTGCAAGTTTTGTTAACATTACCCACAAAGTGGGATGAGGATTTGATGACTTACTCTGTGCGAGTGTTTCCCTCTCCGCCGCGCTTAGTAGATTGGACTTGGCAAGCATGGAGAGGGCACGTTTGATCATAACAGCATGATCAATCAGAGCAATCTTGACAGCATTTTGCAGTGGACTTAACTCCACTTCCTTGGCTTCACTGTCCTCTGGTAACGTTGGAAGTAAATCGCGATATCTGGCAACGGTCGTTTCTGAGCCCAGATCAACAGATACATGCAAGGCATCGGTAAGTAGGGTTACGATTTCCTCTTCGCCATCCATGATACGCTTCTCCACAGCCGTCATCTCACTTGTCTTGCGAGTGATACGTTCGATAGCTGTCTGGAGAGGATTGAGCTTGATGCGATCGACAGAGACGATCTCACTTCTGCGAAGAATCGTAGGGAAGGGTTCAGCAGTCTTGTACATGATCTTCTCAGCCGAATGTTCGGTAACTGGACCTTGAGTGTTTCTCTTGCTGGTGGAGGAGAATACTTGGGGATGCGCTGAGAGCAGATAATCGCGGATGACTTGGGGTACACGAGCTCGTTGGAAGACATGATGCTCTAGATCTCGATATGGGTTGAGAGCGGAGACGTATATGAATTGACCTTCAACATCATCGACGTCGCCAGAAGTTACAATCTGAGCAGCAGGATGTTGCTCTTGCATTCGGTCCGTGAAAGCGGTCGTTCGTTCGGTGGGAGACCCCTCGAAGACGAATTCCTTATCCCTAAGACTTTGCGGGAAACCCATACCACGGTACGTAACTTTGAAGTACTTGGGTACCAACTTGTCACTCTTGGCGATGTTCTCGTACACCGTGGCAATCGATCGTTGAGTTCTCGCAAGTTTAGCGAAATCGTAGACATTCTCCTCGTACTGGTGTTGCAACTCTTGGTACGCAGCCAAAGCACTACTCCAAGCTTCTCCCTCCTCGAAATACTTGATGATCTCAAAGTAAATCCGTTCTTTTCGATCGAATTGCGACTGTGCTGGGAACTCAGGGTCCGACAGGGGAGGTACGATTTCCGTTGGGTCCCACCTGTACAAGTCGGCGTGCAATCGAAGTGCGAGACCTGCTTCGGTTGGGTTTCGAGCATCGGCCTGTAGTTGCGCAAGTTGGTGGACATATCGAATGAAGATTTCCTCTTTCTGCATATCTCTCAGGAACTCCATCAACCGCAACCGATGGATCATATGTGAAGCTTGGCCAGTGACATCGGTACTATGCACAGCGATCAGAAGATCGAGGAACTCTTCGATAGTAGTAATCAACTCCTTGACCGCCAAAAATAGTGGGTCTTCGCTATCCTGGCACGAGTATTCAAACAGACCAAGCAAGTCTTGAACAAATCGCTTCTCCCTCATACTCTCCGTCAATGGTTTCGTCTTCAGCAGTTGATCCAAACAGTCAATCATAGCTGTTTGCACAGCCGAGAGATCCTCACTCAGAGACCACTCGCTAACGATCATGGTCTGCAGAACTTCAACGGCCACCAGTCTCGAGTTCTCGTGTACACTCAAGCACAGTTCGACAATTGGTCCTACCAGAACGGGAACATATTGAACTTGATAGCCACCCATTTTCGCAATACCGTACTTTTGTTGCTCATCAGGACTCGTCTCCCATCCAATAGCTTCCCACATCCTTCTCAGAAGTTCAGCACCATGTTCTCGAACACCACCAGCAATTTTCCACACCGTCCGTCGTTTCTGCTCAGGGAAAGTTTCGAGAGCCAAGGAATCGCTCCCGACGAGCTTCAACAACACAGTAAAGAATGCCTTCCAAAGATCCATGTTGTAAGCTTCAGCATCATCGGGATGTGGCAAAAAGGATTCCAGCAAAATACCAGCCAGATATTCAAGAGTCTTCATCGACGATTTGTGATGATAGATATGAACGCTTAGCCAATCCGCAGGAAAAGCTTCGCACTGCAGAATACTGAGGTGGACTTGTAGCGTATCTTCTAAAAGTGTGGCCATCTCGTCTTCTGCAAGCTCAAGCTGCATCCCAGCAGGTAGAGTTGAAATCGCAGACAGAATAGCAGACAATTCGATGAGCACTTCGTCGAACTTTGCCTTTCCTGTAATGACTTTGGATGGGAATGGGTATGTATTTGGGAAGAGAAGAGAGAGCCGTGTCTTGTCAGTTTTGGGAGCTGCTGAGAGAGCGAGATATGAGTCGATGATCTTAGGGATGTAGTCGGGTATCTCAGGTCCAAGATTCTCAACCTGTGTTGATAAAATTGAACAGCATAACCGGACTTGTTCCCTATACTGCTCGTTGGCATCTGAAGTCTTACCCCAATGAGGCGCTATCCATCGGACGGTATTGGCGCTGAGAGCTGCTCGTTGCTCGGATTGCGAAAAGAGTTCCAGTTTGGAGTAGTTAATAATTAACACAAGCTTGTACAATATCAGCTTCCCCTTGACCCCAGAACAAGAATCCATGAAGTCAATCGCAATATGTAGAATCTCCTCCGTGCTCAGTAATCCCGTCAACTCCGGTAGCCAGGTATGAAAATGCTGAACCGCAAGCGTTTGACTACCCACAAGAATAGGCGCCGCATTTCTCATCAGCGCGTCGAGCGATTTGAATATACTCCGCAGGTGTCGAGTGAAGCCTGGCGAAGTACTCGTGATACCGATCCCTGCTTCCTTGGCCTTCTGCTGTCCGCGAGCATGAGTGATAAATTTCAAGATTTGCCTCACAACCTTGAACGTCGCTCTCAATTTCCTCGACGTATCGGGATCCGAAGGATTTGACAGGAGTCGAGTGAATGATCGAACAAGACAAGGCGTCGCGAAGGGGTAATTGAACTTCGTCTCAGCGTATTGATCCACCAACGGTCCGAGATTAAATCTTCGATCATGGACGATACCCAAAACAGTAACGAGTGCGCTGAAAACCAGATCCTCATAGTCGTCGTTTCCAGCATTCTCAACTAGTATCGAAAAGATAGCGTCAAAGACATCACTGAGCAACTTTACGATCTCGATTTCTGGCACAAAGACCAGTCGCTTAAGCAATTCCTGCACGTCTCCAGGTGGTTGTTCCTTCCACTTGAGAAGCCCCAACAACACTTTGTCTTGTGAAAAGCGGGTACTGCAGAGATAAGTCTGCACTCTCAATGTTGCAATCGGTCCAGTTACAGCTTCGTCTTTGCTCACATCATCCTTCCCTCTCGCATTCCAAGGTGTACCCAAATAGCCGGTCTTGCCCTCACCCCTCCCTCTCGCACTATTGGTATTCTCATCATATCGGTACAAAAGCAAAGAATGGTGACCATCCCTCATGAATGCCTGCTGGTCCCAAAGCGGCATATGACATATAGCGAAGGGTCCATTAGGAGCATCCGAAAGCGTCATAGCAAGATGACACGTCGATACATCTACTGCAGGTACACATAATTTGAGAGTCTGATTCCAAGCTTCCCCTTTCTCAGCAGCCGTTGACTCCCAAGTTGATGTAGCCTCGGCGTTCGAAGATGGTAGAACGCAATTATCCAATCGCTCGCCACTAGCTCGACGAACTTCAAGAGTGATCTGTAAATTCGATCCTTGCACTGAGGTCGATAACGGTGTGGCGCTCCCTGTGGCGCGAGAGAGTAGTGCATGGCGGGGAAGGAAGGCTTCGTCGATGGTGACATATATGTCTGATCTTGCTTTTGTAGGCGCGCCCGAGAAGCCCATTTTACTTGTTCTGGTGACTCCAGATAAGAGTGTAGGCGTGGCTTTGATGAGGACATCTGCGTCAGGGCTATCAAAAGCTCTGAGATGGACCTGGAGACGTTCGGCCCTTCTTGACTTCTCGTAATGGCCAGACTTGCTCCCCATGAGCTCTATGATCACATCCTCCCAACCATCGGTATGATCTTGCTTCTCTTGACCAAAGGCAGCGGACGGAGACCAGATCGTCATGACCTGCTCTACCTCTTCCTCTTGTTTCATTATCGCATTAACTCTGATAGCACCAATCCCGACCGTCCTGTTCACTATCCTCGACACGGATCCAGATTTCCGTTCCGTGCCTGGCGCTTTCGAATCAGCCGTACCTGGTGGTCCATCCTGGCTATGGTGTGATCGAGCATCAGCTTGGTCTTCCACTAAAGAATTAAGTTTCGACGAAATAGGCGCATTTCTCGAGAACGCAGAGCGTTGCATCCCTTGTTTCCCCCACATCAAGCTCCTCCTCCCCGAACCAGACGACTTGCTCGAGCTGCTAGGCGACAAAGCATGCTCTCCATTCCGCGTGGGTCCTCCGTCTCTCGACGCGGTACCATTTCTGGACCCTGGTTTCCCTCCCATAACCTGCTGTGTTGACCGAACCTTCACAACCAAGTATAACTCCGCATCTGGCGACGATTGATCCCCGATGTCCGCAGAAGCTAAGTCGGAGAACAGAGTCTTCATATTTCCTGCCTTGGCTAGATTCGTCAATGCCCCGCTGGGAGGTACTTCCACAATATAGCTCTCGCTGAGCGCCACAGCAGCTTGGCCCGGTTGTTTTGAAGCAAGGAAGAATACCAGTGTCGTCGACTCGGTACTTGCGCCAACAAAGGTCTTGATATCGATCAGGAGATGGTGAAGCGTAAGGTTCTCGTTCGCAGGTGGTTGTGGCCTTTCTTCCAGTAAACTCATCATAGACTGCAACGTCGTGATCTCGACCGCAGAATCGTCTCCCGTAAGGACCCTGCCGCGTTCTGCTGGATCCCGAACAATAACCTCGCCATTGAATGCCTTGTTCCCTCTCACCAGATCCCACACTGTCTTCTCCCTCAGTCGCCCAAGCTCGTGTGTCGTCAGAACATTGTGCAGGAACTGCCGCCGCGAAAAGTCCAACGTCTGCACTAATGTCGACATCTGGTCCAGTACCGGGTATTGTCTCGATAATAGAAGCTCGTGTAGATTCGTAGAATGCCATTCTCGCAGACAGCTCGCAATCTCGTCCACCAACGGCTCCGAGACGAACGTCACGGTCTCGTCCCCAATCTTCAGCATCGGCACTGGGGCAGGCGGTTTCGGGGCATCTGGATCTCGCGGCACGTCCACGGACAGCGTGGCTCTATTCCCATTCGGCGTCTGTTTCCTCTTGATCTTGCTCCCCGGCCTACTATTCCTGCTGTTGTTCCCTATCCGTTTCCTCAACACGACGCTCTTGGGACTATCCTCTGATCCCAAGCTCTCATGCCCATTCGTCGTCGCCGGCAGTACATCCTCATCTCCCTCCTCCTCCTCCTCCTCTTCATCCTCACCCAGCACTTCTCTCACCTCAACACAGCTCCGTGGAAAGATGCCCGAAAACACCCTCGCCTCGAGCGTCTGCCCCTTCACGCTCGTCAACCCGGCCAGCAGACTCGGCGGCGCAACCAGGTACCCGCGGAACCAGTCGCCATTGTGGCCTCCCTGCTCAATGATGTACAGCTCGTCGCCCAGCTCGAGCGGCAGGTCTGCGGGCTCGAGGGCCGCGAAGGGGAAGGTTGCGACAGCGAAGGCGATGCGTGGGAGGGGCTGCCAGGGCATTGCTCTTCGTCTTCTTTTTGGGTGCGATGTTTTTTCTGCAGCGAGGAATTTCGTTGCGGGGCCGGACTGGACTGGAGGAGCGAATTGGAGGGCGCGGCGGTGGACTATCGGAATGTGATCTTAGATTGATTCATGGGGGCAGGCGATGCAGAAGGATACGGTAGATGAGCGGCGAGATGGACGTTGGAGATAAAGTGATTGAGGTGGATGTGGAGGTTCAGTTAGTTTGGGTCGGGATGTGGTTGTCAGATGCAGCAGCGCACGGATTAATTTTTTTCTCTCTGTTTGGAGAGATATGAGAAAGTGATTGATTGCTTGACTGGACTGAGACCAGGTCCGGGTTGCTGAAGAAGAAGAGGAGGAGGAATACAGTAGCCCCTGAAGAGTGCAGTCTCGTCTCGTCTCGTCTCGTCTCCCCTCTCGCCGTCTTGCCGTACCTCTCTATCTATCTTGGACCTCACTTAATTTTCTCCCAAATAGGCCCCGTCTCAGCAATTCCAGCACAAATATGCGTAGCGACCGGTATTAAATATTTCAATCCAGTTTCACTGGCATTTTCTTTTGCATTCGCACCAAAACTTAAGCCCAATTGAGGAGGTCTGACGCCCAATTTTCTTCTTCTTCTGGTGTTGATCAACTGTCCCGCCACACGCTAGATAATCCATCAGGGGTCGAGCTGTTGCACTGGCCCGGTACCTGACACGTGGTTCAGGTGCACAACTGAGAGGCGAGACTTCTTTTGAGGATATACTTTGGAGTTAATACTCTATCAGATTATGGTTTTGCTGGAGATTTCAAAATGATTTTTATTGAGATGGATGGAAGGATTTGTTGTGTTTTCCCCTCCCAACACTCACGGACCACTCAGAGACGAGTTTCGAGGTGTCGGAGCTCTCGCTTCCACGGCAAGGACGTGCAGATCTATATCAGACGTGTTAAGTACATACTGATGTGGGGAGGGAAGTGGAGGAGGAACTTCCTTTCGACTTGTGGGACCCACAGGAGGGGGAATGTTGATGGATTTCACTGAGGATGAGAGAAATAGATGGTCATCAATACCGCCAACGCATTCGTTCACGGTTAGGTTCTTATTTTGAAATATTCTCAATGAAATGTCATTTGCAGAGAAGTGAGTTGAATTATCTCAACTAGGTAGCTGCAGCTGGTATCCTCAATCTAGAAAAGCCGTATCTCATAACCCTAAAGGAAGAGAAAAACGCCAAACCCTTCCAGGCACCATCTATGCCCCAATGAATCTCCATGCAGAACACCCGAGATAGAATCCGGAGCCAAAGAAGCAAGCTTATGTACAAGAAGGCGTGAATCGGTATTCCTCAGTTCATATCGGATGCGGTGAGCTTGCCTTGTGTCATGACAGGATTTCTGGAGTCGAGAGCACGAACGATGCCGTAGCTGGTCGCAGCAGCCAGGACTCCAACAATCAGAGTTTGGATAGCTCCCCAGGCGCCCGACTTCTTGGTACCAACAGTGTACATGTTCTTGACGAAGCCGAAGACGAGCAGCATGACGACTGTGATGCCAATAGAGACGAACAAGGCGTGAGTAATGTCGTGCATTGCGAAGTAGGGGATCATGGGGATGAGGCCGCCTGGACATTGTTAGCAAGGTAATAATAGTTGATTGGCAAGGCATACCGAGAAAGTAGGAAACGCTCAATGAGCCAGCGGAGATCCATGCACGGGAAGGATCAGGCTTCTTGAGCTCAAGTTCGAAACGCATCATGAACTGGGACGTATCAGCATAGAAATTGACTTATAGAACCCAGCCCAACGTACCTTGACCCACATCTCTTTATTGAGCTCGAAAGCATCAACCATAGGCTTAATGACCTCGTCCTCAAGACCATATACTCGCATGATCTTATAGATCTCTTCCTTCTCAGCGCCTGGCAATGTCTCGACTTCTTCATACTCTCTCTTCTCTTCGGCATCGTAGTGGTCCCCCTCTGTGACTGATGCAAGGTATCCACCGAGACCCATCGAGATGGCACCGCTGAAGAGCTCCGCCAATCCGCCAATGATAACCAGCTTATTCGATCCCAACCTTATTCTCGTCAGTATAATACACGACAGGTACGGTTCGCAAGGTACTTACGAAGAAAGACCAGCAGTGAGCGCAAACGGGACCGTCAATCCATCCGCGAAGCCAATAATGATATCTCGAACGATCTCATCATTGCTGCTGTGGTGCTCCTCATGCAAAACGCCATTGTGGACGAAGCGAGGTTGCATACCGGATTGTTCAGAAGAGGACTCGGGAGCGAGGGTTGTATTGGACGAAGCCATTGTCAATCGCGGTGGGGTGACAGGATGCTGTTTTTCTTCGTGGAAACTCATCTCGTTCTCCATCTTAAATACACAATCTACGCTTAGATCCTTTCTCTCAGATAATCGCCGCGGCGATGGGTTTGTTTGTTTGTTTGTCGGGACGAGGAGTTGTGACGAAAGGAACCGTTGTCCATCTCACGACGGCAGCAGTACCAAGGGAGGTGACCGACATCTTAAAGGAGACAAACACGGTAGGACAACAAAAAAGCACCAGCTGGTTGCAAGACGCAAAAGCCGGACTCCGAAGGAGTGACATCTTTGCTTCACCTTGGAAGAACCAATGCTATGGAGTATGAATCATTTCAGAGCAGGTGCAAACGACGTGAAGATCATCCAACGAGACAACAGTTTGGGAATGTGTTTTTACTTGCTGGCCAATTAGGAATGAGGTATTCGTCAGCTGTTTTGATGCATCGATCGCATTCTAGGGCATGATGCATGTGCGACGGGACACAACAGCTACTCAGCCGCGAAACAGTTGAAGATTGGAAGTCTTTGGTCAAGGAGAGATGGAATGAGGCATGGATTTGAAGGAGGAGGAAATGCAGGAGGCTAGTATCGTTAGATCAGATTAGATCCTTGGCAGATGGGCCCATCACCTGACATGGAATTCCTCTCCCTTGCTTCTCTTAGTTCACAGCCTTTTTCATTGTTCCTTTGAATCATGAATTCAAAATATCCTATTATCAATTTGTGCTTACGCAAACCCCAGAGAATGCTGCTTGCAATCATTTCATCAGCTGACTTTCTTTCAAGGGCCCGAGCCGTCTTTTCTTCAACGGCAAACAGTGACTACAAATGAAACACATGTATATCATCAAAGAAACAGTCTTCTGCCTTGTCTTCGAATTTTCGACTCAAACTTCCTCACTCGTGCTCAGATTTGCCTATGAACCAGTTATCATCGAGTTATTACTCAGAATGGAGTGACACAACATCGCAAAGCATGTCATTCCACTGTCATCTTTCGAGCAAGCAGCATGTCATCGGGAAGAAATGATTGCATCTCTGGATCAGAGCGGAGACCAGAACTCGGAATATTCGAACGGAAAACTTAATTCTTTCCCGGTAAAACCGTTCCCCGAGCCTGGGCCAACCTAGAACGCCACTTGATATGTACAGCCCAGCCAGAGGCAAAAATCACGCAGCAGTCAATTCTGCAATCCTCCTTTCGATCTCTGGCACTTGTCTTAGATGCATCTCCAATTCCTCCTTCTCGTCTTCCAACTTCATCCTCTTGTCAGCATCTAACTTGGTGAAGATGTACTTTCCCTGCCCATCAAACTGTAGAATCTTGCTGTGATACTTCCACAAACTTCTTCGGTGACTGACTGTCATGAGTGTGATGCCGAGTGCTTTCGCATGCTCGTACATCACTTTCTCCATCTCTAACGTAACGCTTGAGGTACATTCGTCGAGAATGGCATACTTCGGTCTATTGTAAAACAACCTAGCCATCGCGACACGTTGTTGCAAGCCACCAGACAACACATCTCGCCATTCGGCTTCTGCGTCCCATCCTTCTGAGAAAGACTCCACTAGATGGTCGAGGTCAAGGATACGAAGGATCTCTAGAAGATCGTGATCTGTGATACCCTTACTTCTCATGATGCGAAGAGAATCTGGGTAGATAATTTGCTGCCGAAGCGAGCCAGCACTCAAATATGGTCGCTGAGGAACGTAAAATACTTGTGAGAGGGGAGGCTTGCGGACTGTGCCTCCATACACAGGCCAAAGTCCACCAAGGATGCGGAATAATGAGGACTTTCCGCAGCCATTGGGCCCAACAACTAATACGTGATCTCCAGGTTTCATGGAGAATGAGAGTGCTTTAACCAGGACACTACCTCCTGGCGTGATTATTGGGCTGTGATTGTCAGCGAAAAGTACACCCATCTATCCTGAACACTTACACATCAATGAATTCGACGTCCTCACTCTCTATCACAGTCCCACGTCCTTTCATGAGCTCCAGCTGCTCGCCGGACTCTTCGTCCGAAACGAGGGTCTTCTCGAATCGACCCGCCTTGATATCGTCCATGACTTCGAGCAACGTCGCAACTCGAGATGTGTATCCAGCAAGCTCGGTAACTTCTTTGTATGAGAACATGACTCGGCCAAAGGCATCTGAGCTAGATAAGAGAAGTCGTCGATTGGTGACAAAACTCTCTGTCCGGTCACCCATAGTTTGAGCCGTGGCTCCAGGAATCTTGAAGAAGACAGGAACACTGCAAAGAACCAGTCCCAATGCTCCCCAAACATATTTTATTATGAAGTCCTATTAGTTGTCAGTGGAGACTAGACACTTTCAACCTTTACCACATACCTCCATGATACCATGAGTAAATCGCCGTCGTAGAATGTCTGGAGCAAGTCAGCTAGGCAATTGCAGAGGGATAGATGAGCCTACAATTAACATGTTTAATCAGAGTAAAATATCCCTTATCCAATGTATCCTTTTCTGCTTCGTGCCCGTTGTACAGTGCAATCTCCTCGCTGTAGTCTATTAATCTTGAATGCTCGAATCGAAACTCGCCCTCCAGCCTCGCCTCGTCGGCTACATATTTTCCAAAAGGTGGTGTTAAAGCTCGCATCACATTTGCCGATAGTTGTACAAGCAACGACATGAAGAAGAGCCCTGATAACCCATAAGTACTTGACTCTAGGTAGTATATTGCTCACTCGAAACATACCTTCTCCACCAACACTCTTCGACAACGAATAGTTGTAGATTAACATATCCAAAGTTGGCTTTGCCAGATTTCCGTATAATTCTGCCAAACTATTCGCAAACTTGGAAACATCCACCGTAATCAACTGATCTGCGTTCTTTATCCGGTCGTCCAACGCAGACAGAGAGTAGAATGTCATATTCGAGAGATACTTTTCGTGGATGTAATTCGTTAACCGTGTCCGGTACTGCAACGAGAGTTTGCATTGGTGATAGGCAAGCTGTGCACATGATTAGCAGATCTCAAAAAGCTCGTTAAAAGCTCCATACCATAGAATTTGTGAAAGTCGCAGGCACAGCAATCAACATCCACCACACAATGCCAATCAAGAAGTCCTTGCCCCTACCTCTAACCAGACTCGAGACTAAAGCACCATCCATGGCAGCCACTTTCAAACTGATCAGAGTTCTGACTACCAAGAATATGCTATGGCTGATCAAGAGCCTTAATTCTTTGCTCTTCCATCCCGGTATGCATATCCTTAGGAGCTTGAACAGATTCCTGAAGAACTCCCGATTGAGCTCCACCTTAGGCTTCTTCGGCGCATCTCCATGACCTAGTGTAGTTGCCCCTCTCTGTCTCGCTGCTGCTTGTCTGATAGCTGCCGCCTTCTGTTCGGAGATGGCAGACCGTATGCGATTGAGGAGGGCTAGAAAAAGGGTAATGTAGACGGTTCGAGAGATGTTCGTTCGATGCTTCAAGTATAATGTCGTGAGCTCCGACACGATGCCTTTGATTGTGCGATCTGGAGGAAGCAGCTTCGAATGCACTGCCATAGTTGCAGACTGGGGAGAGCGTGTCTGGGGCGACTTGCGGAGAAAACGTGGGGAAGCTTGCTATTGCTGCAGACAATGCAGCTATTTCGATGGGGTCATGGGAATGTCGTCGCAGATGGGCTCATGGTATCGTCGTCCTATCGAGGCCTGTTCATCGCATAATGTTCGTTATGAATTCGTAGTCGTTGAGTCTTGATTGTCGGTGGGTTGAACAGGAATGAATGTTTTGTTCAATGTCCTCGGCAGGCAGGGATGTTCTCCGACGAATTTCACATGCTTCTCTTCTTTCGCGAATCTGCTGCAAATCTGCAAGCCTCATGACTATCACCAGCCTCAGGGGCGATCACTCGAAGCAATTGCTAAGGGGCATTTTGTTGGGCTTGTGAGACAATAGCCTCGCATCATCTTACTCAACCCTGTTACCACAGTCCATCAAGTTGTTGGTTAGAACTTGAGACTTTCCAGCGCATTGACCACACTTCGCTGGATGGCTTCAAGAAACAGTCTGAAGGCAGATTATATCGTCTTATACTCCAGATATCGCATCAGATAGCAGAAAAAGAAACCCCAACGTCGGATTTTGAAGCTGGTGGCGTTCTTCCCACTCAGACTGTACAATACTTCATGCTATGGACTATCAAGGATCTGTCTACTGTTGGATGATGCTGTCGATGAGGGGGAAAAACAATCAATGGCATAGGGTCTGTGTGTCGTGAAAGAGATATTGCCGTCGCTTTAATAATTGGATCTCCATTTGCTAGAAGCTCCAAAGAAAAGCGGAAGGTATGCTTATCACGTGCGCATATTCGCATGAGAATCTTTCAAATCCAATAGCTCTTATTAAGGTACATATGGTTCTTTCGTTTCATTAAGTTCGTTCATAGGATATCGTTGCAACATTTATCAACCTCCGATAGATAGCTTTAGCCAACCAGACTGAATATCGCACGTGCTTGTTGCCTGAGGCTTGAAGAGGTACTCGATCAGCCAACCTTGCGTTACACTCAAGAAAAAGCCTCACACTCATCGAGATAACAGAATGCCCACTCTGCCACGTCGTTCGATATATAATGGCTCTTAACCTCAAGCTTCTCCCGCAGGAACACCTCTTCTGGAGGGCCGCCCAGTCGCGAGCCGATCCAGGAATGCACCAGAACCTCTGCATGCATCATCGAGGGGCGGTGTAGCACAACATCATCCGAACCCCTCAATAATGTGTTGGTCATGCCAAACATTCAACGTCGAACGATAACGGCCGTCCCGCCGTTGCCGCAGTCTCGGGAGAAGTCTCGCAGTCTCTCTTAACGACATTCAATGCAGAAGGCCAGAGTTGGTGTAACCGCCGTTGCGGAAGCGAATCAGAACAACACTCTAATGAAGATCCCCACTCGAAAGAAGATGCACATACAGAGACCAATAACCACTTTCTTCCAGTCCAAGGTGCCGGCGAAGTCCTATGGATCCCAGCTTCCAAAATGGACCAGGTCCGCTTCTCTGAGTGTGTGTGATCCCTGTTAGAGTAGGAATAGATGACCCGGCAATTGAAGTCACTTTGGGCATCATGGATTTTATCCTAGGCCAGCCGTCACTCAGGTAAGGAGAGTCGTTGCGAATAACCTCCTCTTAGCATTTTCACATCTGCCCAAGTTATGAGAGCTATTCGGAACAGTGGTTTGAAAAAGCCTTGTAGCTGGTGTACCGGTGCCTCCCATCACGGGAATGCTACAGAGGACGGCAGAGTACGACGGCGAATATTGGAATCCGACGCAATGCAATGTACACATGTGTACCCGGTACCCAATCGACGCTGTTGCCACTGTTTGGCGAGCTGATTCCGCTCCAGTATAGGTCAATTCCACCCACAACATGACTATCTCAAGTGGGCATCTGTTGTACACGTATCACAGTATCTATCAGCAGCAGGTCTAAACTGTATCTGTTAGTGACAGATTACTACTGTTATGAGTCCTCTTTATCAAAGTCTCCCTCAACAATCCACATCTTTTCTGGATCCTGCACCTGCAATCCTTCTCTAGAACCTTCACCTGCCAGCAGATGTACATTCCAAACCGTTGGCTTTTAATGTAGTCATGAAGCAGCTCAAGTCTCTCCCTTCGATGCTAGTCTTTGGACCCCAAGCACAAGTTCCTTTGCCAGGGATCCTAGCTGAATTGAGACCAGTCCTTGTCGAGACCCCTGCGCTGGGTCGATTACGCCAAGGCATTGCTGACTTACCAAACTTCTGGCAACTTTTGACGAAGTTTGACGAAACCTTAAATCGAGTACCAGGTCTGAAATACCTTGTTGATATCAACGCGTGGTTACTAGGAGACGGAGACTTGCCGCACCAGCTCAACCATGCTCCTAACTTATTTGCCCTTCCGATTACCCTCCTTTTGCAATTAGCGCAGTTTGTCAAGTATCTGGAGCAGGGGCGCTCGAGTAATCTTTACGATGAGCTGCTCGAATCCACCGAGCAGGGCGGGATCCAAGGATTCTGTGTAGGCTTCCTCTCAGCAGCGGTAGTCGCTTCTTCCAGAACTATAGAAGAACTTGCATCGAACGGAGTAGCTGGCCTGCTATTGGCAATTGTAGCAGGAGCTTACGTTGACCTTGATGGCGCATTTGCCGAAACGCCGCAAGAATATCGTTGTTTTGCTCTGCGCTGGAAGTCCTCAGATGTTGGAAAAGAGGAGATTGATACCATTATCCGACAACATGCTGGCGTAAGCAAACATATCCTCTCAGCTAAATCGAGTGAGACTACTGACACGCACCAGGCGTACATTTCGAGTATCAACGATGATGCATGTGTGACAATCACCGCACCAGTCCAGGTGGTATCGGCCATCGTTGCGGATTTGCATGCTCGTGGAATGCGTACCAAACTGGTACACGTTCAGGGCCGTTTCCATTCTAACGTCCACTCTGCTACCGTGGATAAGATCACGTCATTTCTCAATTCGCTAGACAATGTCGAGTTCCCCAAATTGCCAAACGACTGGTCTAGACTTCAAACGAGACCTTTGACAAACGGCGACAATGTCCATGTTGTGTTGAGATCCACCATAGATGGTTCGGCCATTGCGGCTGAATCCCTCACCAAGATAACTCTTGAAAGCATTTTGTCGAAGGAGGCAAACTGGTACGCAACCATTCAAAATGCCATTTCCAATCTTCCAAAGCCTCACAGCTCCTGCTTATTTGTGGGGTTCGGTGATCATATACCAACCTCTTTACTACAAACTCCCGGTTTTCAGATACAATCTCTGAGCAGATCTGGGACAGCCGAGGAGAGCCCTCTACCGAAGGCTTCCCGTTCAGACTATCCTCCCAACTCAATTGCCATTGTCGGTATGGCAGGAAGATTTCCAGGCGCGGACGACTTGGACGAATTCTGGCAACTCCTTCTCTCTGGAACCTCCATGGTAGAGCCTGCACCCCAAAGGCTGAATCTGTCTAGCCTAGAAGATACTGGCGACTACTCAGGAACGAAATGGTGGGGCAACTTTATACGCAATCCCGAGTCGTTTGATCATCGCTTCTTCAAGAAGTCGTCTCGCGAAGCTATTGCATGGGATCCACAAATGAGAGTCCTTCTGGAGGTTGTATACGAGGCCCTTGAATCTGCTGGATACTTTGGAACGGGTTCAAAGCAGGAGATCTCGGACTATGGCTGTTACATTGGAGCCGTCATGAGCAATTGGTATGATAATGTGTCGTGCCATCCGCCAACTGCTTTTGCTACGATAGGAACGTCTCGGCCATTTTTCAGTGGCACTATTAGTCATTATTT
This sequence comes from Mollisia scopiformis, assembly GCF_001500285.1. Lineage (NCBI taxonomy): Eukaryota > Fungi > Ascomycota > Leotiomycetes > Helotiales > Mollisiaceae > Mollisia > Mollisia scopiformis. The sequence continues at coordinate 998,597 of NW_017263599.1, forward strand.
CGGCTGGACCGGCCCCGCTCTCACGATCGATACTGCATGCTCTTCATCACATGTCTCTATCGACGCTGCATGCAAAGCTATCCTAAGTGGAACCTGCTCCAGAGCCGTAGCTGGCGGAACCAATATCTTCACGAGCCCGTTCGACTACAAGAATCTAGCAGCTGCAGGATTTCTGAGTCCCAGTGGCCAGTGCAAACCATTCGATCAATCTGCCGATGGTTATTGTCGTGGAGAAGGAGTTGGCGTGGTTGTTCTCAAATCTCTTGCCAGCGCCTTGAAAGAAGGGGATAACATACTGGGAGTCATTGTCGGCTCCGCTACGAATCAGAACGAGAATCACAGCCATATTACAGTTCCTCATGCAGATTCGCAAGTCAAACTTTACAAGAGTGTCATGAAGCAAGCTGGCGTCGTCCCAGAACTTGTCTCATATGTTGAAGCTCATGGTACGGGAACTGGGGTAGGCGATCCAATCGAAGTTCGAGGACTTTGCGATGCGTTCGGAAGTTCCACTCGGAAAGAGCTTCTCCACTTCAGCTCCATCAAAGGCAATATTGGGCATACTGAAGCAACTGCTGGCGTTGCTGGCCTTATCAAAGTGCTGCTCATGTTACATCACAAGACAATACCTCCCCAAGCAAGTTTCTCGGCGGTGAACTCCAATATTGCACCTTTTGAAGGTTACGGGATGGACATACCTCGCAACACCTTACCCTGGGATTCTCCTACTCGTATTGCGTGTGTGAACAGCTACGGAGCAGCTGGAAGTAACGCTGCTGTTATGGTTCGTCAAAAGCCAGACATTCCTTCGTCGACTAGCACGTCGAAGCCGCTTACACAATATACGCTCTTCATCTCAGCAGGATCTGCAAACAGTTTCTCGATGTACTGCGAGAAACTTCTTACATATATCCGACATCTACGATCCCAGGATTCTTCCGAGTGCTGGTTTCCAGACTTGCTATTCAATCTGGCTGACCGAGCCAACCACTCACTGCCATTTGTCCTTTCTTCACCTGTTTCAAATGTCGCAGATCTTGAGGCAAAGCTTGTCGCAACTGCATTGGATTCGTCAAAGTTGAAGACTGAGGTGCGAGGTAATCCGACGCCTGTTGTCCTTGTCTTTCCTGGTCAAGAGAACAACTTCGTCAGCATCTCGGAAGATTTCTATCATTCCTGCACAATCTTCAAACACCATCTTGATGAATGCAATAATTTACTTACCTCATTAAATTTGGAAAGCCTGTATCCCGCGATCTTCCAGCGACTCCCAATACCGAACATTGTCACACTTCACGCTGCGCTGTTTGCAGTCCAGTACGCTTCTGCGAAAGCGTGGATGGACTGTGGGGTCCAAATCTCCGCAGTCGTTGGGCATAGTTTTGGACAATTGACGGCGCTTTGTATATCAGGAGCGCTTTCTCTACTAGATGCTCTTAAACTCGTCACTGGCAGAGCATCCATCATGATCAATCATTGGGGCCCTGAAAGAGGCTCCATGATGTGGTTACAAGCTAGTCGACAACAGGTTGCACAGGTCTTGGAATCTGTGAACAGCCAAAGCAGTGGAGATGACCTTCAGATTGCTTGTTACAATGGTCCAAACAGCCACGTCGTTGTTGGTTCTATCAAAGCTATTGAGACGTTGGGTGCTTTTATTTCTGACGATTCATCCCTACGAGACTTGATTCGGACGAAGACGTTGCAAGTCACTCACGGCTACCACTCCAAGTTCACAGATCCATTATTGCCTCACCTTGGAGATCTTGCCAGAAGACTGATATGGAATGAGCCAACGGTACATCTGGAAACATGCGATAGTGCGAAAAGAACAGCCCAACCAGACTTTCAAATGGTTGCAGATCACATGAGAAATCCGGTATATGTCGAAGAAGCTGTACAAAGGCTTTCGCAGCAATACCCGCAGTGCATATTTGTCGAAGCGGGACACGGCTCGTCCGTCATGAAATTGGTACAAGGTTGTGTTACCAGCGCGAGCCATTCCTTCCTTCCAGCTCAACTTACCAAGTCAAGTGCTTCATTACTAGTTGAAACTACCATGTCACTGTGGAAGTCAGGTCACGGAGCACAATACTGGCCGTTCCATCGCAGTCAGAGAAATGAGTATCAGCATATGATTCTCCCGCCTTACCAATTCGAGAAAACAAATCTGTGGCTTCCATTCATAGGGCGTACAAGCAGTCCCGCAATCGAGGTGACCCCGAATATCCCCGTGCACAAGCTTCTCTCCTTCATTGGATTCAAGGATTCGAGCAAAAGAGAAGCAACATTCCGCATAGACCCCGAGAACGAAAGATATCAATCAATGCTCCGGGGCCATCAAATGGGAGGGGAATCTCTTGCACCAGCATCATTTACATTTGAGCTAGTAGCCTGTGCTGCCTTGTCTCTCCTTTCGGATTCCGACTCATTAGAATATGTCCCTTGCGTCGAGAATCTCCACATGTCGTCTCCTCTGAGTATTGATATCAACAAGGACATCACCCTTTCTCTACACTCCATCGACGGGAAGCATCCAGAATGGGCATTTAGCATCTCAACAAAAGAGCATACCTCAGGCGGATCCGCCAGCGAGCCCGTCCAACATACCAAAGGAACAATATTCCTACAGAAGAAAAATGATGCCAAGGCAGCTCAGACTTTCAATCGTTTCCAGAATCTGATTGGCTCTAATCGCTGTGATCAGATCATGGAAGACCCTGCTGCGGAGTTGATGAAGGGTGCACACATCTATCGAGCCTTCAGTCACATCGTACATTACGCTGAGCAGTTCCGAGGGATTAAATCAATTGCGTGTGTTAGCCTTGAGGCTGCAGGCCGTGTGTCTGTAACTGTGGATCCTGAAGCACCGCCTCACCAGCGCTTGTGTGATACCCCTATGACTGAAAGTATGATGGGCTTTGCAGGCTTCCTGGTTAATTATTTCAACAATCAAAGTCTTGATGACGTTTTTATCTGCAATCTCATCGAGAAGATTGAGATCGGTGGCATCTTTGATCCAGATGCCAAAGATTGGATCGTATATGGAACGATGACGGAAGGCGAGGGTGGCAAGGTATCTGCAGATGCTTATATCTTTGAGGCTGAGAGCAAGAAATTGGTTATGGTTGTCTTGGGTTGCCATTTCTCCAAGATGCCGCAGCTACTGCTGGCAAGAATGTTGAAAAGCGCGAACAAGGGCCAAAGTCTTGCCAGCTCCACCAATATTTCACCCGATCCAGTGAGCGAAAAATTGGCCTCCATCGAAGAGTCCGAGACAATAGCATCAGTGTCGAAGAACAAATCTTCCACTGTGCGAGCGCAGGTCTTCCAAGTTATTCACAACATAACCGACGTTCCGTTAGAAGATATCAAAGATGAATCAACGTTCAATGATCTTGGAATCGACTCCCTGATCGCTACAGAGGTCCTCAACGATCTCCGAGCTGCTCTCGGAATCACTGTTGACCTTGCGGCATTCCTCTTTTTTGAGGATGTCCGTGAAATCTGCAAGTATCTCGACGAAAAGCTTGGCAATGCCGTCCCTGACGATATTCATGATTCATCTGTCTCTCCTTCCAATGGATCGAGTACGGGGAGCGAGACGGCGGCGGCGGTGTATACTCCTACTTCGGAAGGGTCTGGCAAAGGCTCCACTGAAGTACCTTCACCAGTTGAAGCAACAACCCTACCGACGCTTGTCTCTGTTGCCCAATCATTCGAATCTATGCGATACGACTTCGATGAACTGGCAATCGAAACCAAAGCGGTCAACTTTTGGACCCAAGTCTATCCAGATCAAGCCAGTCTTGTTCTTGCATACATCGTAGAAGCTTTCAAAAATCTCGGATGCCATCTTAGTAATCTACAAGTTGGAGCAGATGTCCCTCAGATTAAGTTTTCAGAGAAACATAATAAGCTCGTGTCTCAATTGTACCTAATACTTGAAGATGCCAACCTCATAACCCCATCGGATGGAGGATTTACTCGGACACACTCCACGGTTGACCCTACGCCACCAGAGACTATCTTCCAACGGATAATAGACAGGCATCCAGAAAACGCAATTGCTCATAGACTGGTCAAGATAATCGGGGATAGGCTAGCGCAGTGTCTCACTGGCGAAGCTGATGGTGCTCAACTCTTGTTCGGAATCAAGGCCAACAAGCAGCTCATGGAAGATTTCTACCAGAACTGGCCTATTCTTCGCACACCTACTTTGCTCCTTGGCGATTTTCTGATGAAAGCCTTCTCCAACTCGAGCGGCCGAGGGCCCTTCCGTATCCTTGAAATTGGAGCCGGGACGGGTGGTACAACTCGGTACATCGTCAACCATCTACAAGGTCATGGGATTCCATTCGAGTACACATTTTCAGATGTTTCGGCATCGCTAGTCGCTGCTGCCAAGCGAAATTTCCAAGGCGTAGAAGGCATGAAGTTCGAGGTTATTGACATTGAGAAGTCTCCCGCAGCAGATCATCTTGGGGCTTATCATGTCATTATTTCGACAAACTGTATCCATGCAACGCGGAATCTTGGTCAAACCTTGTCGAACATTCGGAAGATGGTTCGGGACGATGGCGTCCTGACACTAGTCGAGATGACAAAGAACATGTTCTGGTTTGACATTGTATTCGGCATGTTCGAAGGCTGGTGGCTCTTTGAGGATGGTCGTGCACATGCAATTGTCGACGAAATTCATTGGGAGTGTTGCATGCTTGATGCTGGATTCAAGGAAGTGGCTTGGACTGATGGGACATCTCTTGAATCACAGACTGTCCGCATCATCGCTGGATTTCCATCTGCGGCTCCAAAGCTACCAGCTTCCAAGAACGATCACAAGAAGCCCCAATCACAAGTCTCGGTCGAAACGGTTGTTTACAAAAAGGTCAGTACCACAGATATCCACGCTGATATTTATTACCCCGCCAATTCCACTTTGTCAGCGATCAAACTACCTATCGGTGAGTACTTTCTATATTCCATTCTCGAACTCCGCACTAACTTGCAAAGCTCTCATGATACACGGAGGCAGCCACATGATCTTCTCTCGAAAAGACATTCGCCCGCCTCAAACTCGTCTGCTGCTCGAAAAAGGATTTCTGCCTATAAGTCTAGACCACAGACTCTGTCCCGAAATCAGTCTTTCGCAAGGCCCCATGGTCGACATATGTGATGCTTTAGCATGGGCTCGGAATGAGTTACCTCATACCAAGCTTCGCCGCTCCGATATCCAAGTCGACGGCGAGAAGGTTGTGGTTGTAGGCTGGTCATCTGGTGGTCAGTTGGCTATGTCACTGGCTTGGACCGCACCCCAGAGAGGTCTCAAACCACCATCCGCTATCTTAGCCTTCTATTGCCCGACAGACTATGAAGATGAATGTTAGTGATACTTCATATCTCTCCTATAGGCTCATGCTAATATGACCTTTTAGGGTGGAAGAATCCAATTCAACCAGTCGGCGCAGAAGATACTGGTGTAGAATACGACTTATTCGAAGGAATCAACGACGAGCCAGTAAGTCCACAACTACCCCAATGGTAAGCCGCCCTAATTATTGATACCTAGATCACAAACTACGCCGCAGTCGGAGCCTGGGCCCCGCTATCTGATCACCGCATCCGCACCGACCCCCGCTGCCGCCTCGTCCTGCACATCAACTGGAAAGCCCAAACCATCCCCCTCATAATCGGCGGTCTCCCTAGCAAGAGTAAGATCCTCTCTTTCGGCCACGATCCAAAAGATTATTACAACCTCCCTCAACCATCGCAAGACAAGATCGTCCCTTGCAGTCCGGTCGCGCAGATCAGGCAGGGCAATTACAAAACGCCGACGTTCTTTGTGCATGGTACGAATGATGAGTTGATCCCGTGGCAACAGACTAAGAGGACCTTTGAGGAGTTGAAGAAGAGGGGTGTGATTACGGATTTGTGTTTGGTAAAGGGGGCGCCGCATGTTTGTGATTTGAGTAGTGATCCCGAGTCTGAAGGGTGGAAGGCGGTTATTAAGGGTTACGATTTTCTTTGTTCTTTTGTTTGAGGTTTGGGATTGCGATAATTTTCCTTTTGGATTTGGTCATCTCACGGACTAAGATTGGTAATTTGTTTTGTAATGGGTTCTGATATCGTATTTGAACGTCACTCTTTCACTCACGTGATTGATTTCCCCTCTTCCTGCTTAGAAAGTTTTCTAGATCTAAAGCCCAAACTCCTCAAGCGACTCTACCTGACAGAAGTTTCTGTGAGATGTGCAGAGGAAAACTCTTTCTAGGACGTACTTTCTCTCTTTTTCGGGTGAGTGGAGCTTCCCCCCTTGCTGACTCGCTAAAGTCTAGATTGTGGTCTGATGCGGCTGAAGAACGTTGACATTGGCTGGTTTAGTTTCAGCCACACATGCAGGTCCGTCCATCTCTGCAACATCTGGCGGTTTTTGAAGCCCCAATCGTAGATTTCGCTCAGTTGGTGGCTTGAAGACCATTCATTGACGAGGCTATCGAATGTGTGGCTTGTCACGTGGAAAGTCATCTCCACTTCCCCGGGTTCTCCACGTTACAGGGTGAGCACATCGATCACTCTGATTAGTTGTCTGAATGCTTGTCGGTAACATCGCCTAGATTCTCGGAAGTCGTCTACTTCTTTCCGGCAGTGCTGAACGCTACTCCCGTTTCTTGACCAGCGATCTTTTCCTGCTTCCTTCCCACAACTTGAACTCCTCACTTCATTCTCAATTCTGGAAAACCCCATGTGGCTTTCTAGCCTACCGTCCATGCGACCGAGATTGCAGAACGTGCACTTTGTTTTCAATTATGAGCATCGAGCAGCAGGTGAACAAGCTTTTCGCTGATCTGGGTCCACTTATAAGATCCAAGGATACCCACTTCGTATCCCCACACTGCACTGTTATCCCTGAGCTCCCAACATTCAAGATCGATGTACATGAAATTTTTGCTTCTCTCTATCTGAAACCATGCTCTCAACACTTTTGTCTCCAGATTATGTTCCTTTGGTGGTCACGAATGCAGATATCAAACTGGCGAGTGTTGCCTGGGGATTCACGCTCGGGGTTGGAGCCCTCACGTTCGTGCCAATCATTGTCTCTCTCGTATACGTGAAAGCTTACTCATTGCAGTTGCTGGAAAGCGCTCAAGCAAACTCAACGTGTTGTGGCTACGAAACGCTTCCGCTCCGCTTATGTCTGGATGATCTGGGGTGAAATCCTTGCCTGCTTAACGTTCAGTATAATCTGCTGGCTCCACTTGAATGGGAACATCCCTCCCAGCTTCGGATTCTACTTTGCTATTTGTAAGTCTTTGCTCCAATTCCAATGATCTAGAAGATGGAACTCATACATCAGCAGTAACGTGCTGGTCCTTACAAGTCCAACTCCTTCTGCAAATCATCATCAACAGAATCGCCATCATCGACAACAATGTTCAGAGAATTCGGACCTTGAAGTACAGCGTTGCCGCAATTGTCACTGCAATCAACATTTCTGTGTACTGCATATGGATCCCTGCGCGTCTTCAAATATCGCCCGAGTACATTCGAATCAATAGCATTTGGGACCGATGCGAGAAGGTTCTGTATTTGGTTGTAGATGCATCACTGAATTGGAAATTCATATACACTGTCCAGAAGAACTTAGTGAGGATGGGTTTGGAGAAATATCGGAGTCTTATGCATGTGAACATTGCCATTGTGCTACTATCACTGTCTATGGATGTATGTTCTCCTGCCTCTACACCCAATCTACGCAACTAATATAGGATAGGTTTTAATCATTGGAATGATGAGTCTGAAGAACACCTTCGTGTACGCCTTCGCATACCCGTCCGCTTTGATTTTTCTTTTTGAAGAGGTTACGCTAATAACATGTACCAGATATTGCCAATTCCACCCCCTCGCCTACATCGTCAAGCTCCACATCGAACTACACCTCGCCGAACTAATAGCCTCCATCGCCCAGCGAAAAGACCACACCACCCACGCTTTCCCCGATTCCAACCCCGAAATCTCGAAACATTTCAACATTGCCCTCGAGCGCATGGCTACTCAAACCCATAATCGAAATTCCGTGCGTGAAGGAATCAGGAAGACTCAGGATATCTGTGTGGAAACATATTCGATTGGAAAGGAAAGCAATGCGAGTGGAGAAGGCACTGGTTTCAGCGGGAGTGGACAGGCTTCAAGCACGATTGTGGGTGGAGTGTGGGCTAAGAGCAATAATGGGGATGAAGGTGATGAGGAGCCGTTGAAGGAAGGGAAGACGTGGGATACGGCGCAAGAGGTTAGGAGTGGTGGATTTCCTTCCTAGAAGACACATGACAGTAGTCTGCTCGAATTGTCGGCACACGTTTCCCTTGTCTTGTCCTCAGATGTCTCTGATCACATAAAAGTACTTTTTTGGACCACATTTACCATAATAATATATCTCTTAGCCCAGTTTCCGTCCTATTGTTCGGGGCTGAGCTCGTTGACAAAGAATTTTTATCTTTGTTGCATTCATCCACCCGAAGTCGGTAGCGCTCCCTTTGTCTGGTGGATTACAATGTATTGCTTTGTTCGCGGAGGCTGGTATTTACTTTTCGAGAAAATATCAGGAACAAAGAAAACTTCCAAGCAGCCGAAAATCGGTCTAAAGTCTTTCTGTATATTCTCCACGTTACATGTACCAATCTCCACCATATCTCTATTTGCATCATGGCGTCCGCAAATCCCCCGCCTGATGATCCCCCACTCGGGAATTATGGCTACGATGAAAAGGCTGTCGCTCGAGGGCTCAGCAAGCGCCGACAATCCGAATGGCTAGAGAGGAGCAAAAAATGGCCAGATCTCCCCGCGCGTCGATGGGCTGCACGGAAAGTCATTGGAAAGGGTGCTTACGGTATCTGCGGTCAATGGGACTATACAGGCAATGATAAAAGCATGCCGCGCCAAATCGTCGTCAAGCAGTCCATAGGATCAACCGCCAAGATTCTGAGAGGCGAATCGAAGATGATGCATTTGACTACCTCTACCGGCGCGGATTATGTTGTCAAGCTCTATAAGGGATGCCATAGAGGAGCAGGTACGGGGACGAGTGATATTGATCCGTTGCCTTATAATAGTCTTGGCATGTATATCCCGCATCAGGAGGTCGTGAGGATGTACATGGAGTATGCGCCTGGTGGAGATCTGGATGCGTTTTTCAAAAGACTTATCGCAACTCCTGGGGCGAGAGTCATACCCGAGGAACATTTGTGGAGGTTGTTACATTGTCTTGCTAAGGCAAGTATGGCTCTTGGTAGGTTTTCACTCCTACTTCAAACGTTCCAAGGGCATGGTAAATCATGGAAGTGCAATTTCTTTGCGTAACGGACATTTTAAAATTCGAAAGAACCTTGAGATCTTAGCCATGATTTGCCAAAGAAGCAGGCTAATATTGTCTTTAGAATTTGGCACCGAAGATCCAGCAGCTCCACCAGCCAACGTCGCTGTTAGGGTCATGACTGCTGCAATTCCTGCTGTTGGACAGCCGGGCGAAGAAGGTTATACTCCTACCGTGCCAGCTACTGAAACCATTGGTTCTGCTCCGTGGAGTAAGTGCAGGTCATAGACTAACTGATTGTATGTGATAACTAACCAATCTTGGTAGAACCAATCTGCCATTTTGATATCAAGCACGAGAACATCTTAATCGGAAACCGAGACCAAGGAGAGCACCAACGGCTAGAAATATTCAAGATCGCAGATTTCGGACTCTCGAGATTTGCACCGCTGACGCGGGAACAACGACGAAATCCATTGTGGATCAAAGGAACTCAGTGGCGGGCTACTGCGGTGTGGACATCACCAGTAAGTTCAAGTTCTCGGCATTGTTAAGTCTGAGCTATGCTCATACTTCGAACAGGAGCAATTTTACGAAATACATTACAATCGCGATATTGGGGTGACGACCAATATTTGGGCAGTTGGTGCTGTTATAAATAAATTGATAATTCGAGAAGATTTGGATCTCACGGCTTCGTTCATGCACACGAATTCTGCTACTGGTCTTCCAATCCGTGAGTTTTTTCTCCCTCTCTGTTCAATCAGTGAAAGTACATCCAGAGTACTAGTCCTGACAATATGTGCTAATTTCTGTTCTAGGTGTGTCTGGCTCCCCCAAAGTTCTGCTCAATAGGAACAAGTGTCCCTATAGTGCTTACTTTATCAATACACTTTGCAGGTGCCTTGCTTGGAATCCAGTAAGCTCTCATTCATCTTCCGCTCTCCTGAGATGATCGTTGCTGTCTTTTAACCTTTCAATCCTTTCCGAACACCGAGCTTTGCGAACATGAATGGATGTTGAATCTTTTATAATAACATCGATCTTCTATATGTAGGCAGAACGAATTACCTCCAAGGAATTGTATCAAACTACACTCTACATACTCGGCTATTTCGACTTGATGAACAGACCTCTCCCGCCCCTCGACTCACTCTACACCAATAACGAGCCATCATTCCATATCCTGCCTCCCGGACCAGACGCCACTTTAGCTTTACAAAACTTTGCTATACCTAAGCTCATCCGCGAAAGGGAGATTAGAGAAGCGTTCACGATTGTTGATAATGGCACCACTGAAATCAGCCCCAATAATTTAGCTTTCAGATTGAAAATGAAGAGGGGAAAACCGGTTGTGAGAGTTGAGCAAAGCGAGTATCCTTTCACTGCATTGTCCGCTAGCCCGGTTAATCCACCTACGAACTCGTGAAGATCTTTCATAGAGGACAAGATTAAAATTCTGTGCAAACAAATCGTTTAGGGAAACATTACATTATGTACGAAGACATGCGTGTACTAGCTGCAGGATATATATTCATGACGCTTGAATGCATAACAACCTCTCTTCAATAGCTTACTTTCGAACTTCATGAAACCTCACTTTGACCCCAGTTCCACTTCTATTCTCAATCGCAGTGTGTAGCTTGATTTCTCCCGGACCTTCCATGTTCTCCACAACATCGAACCTCTGCAGCATTCTCACAATACAATAGCTAGCTTCTGTGAACGCGAATTGCTCTATAACAACAAGATCAGTAAATATTTCATCGATGAAAGTAAGGAAGAAAAAAACTCACGACCAAGACACTTCCTCGCTCCCCCTCCAAAAGGAATCCACTCCCACCCAATCCTCCGTCCCTGCCATCTCTCCGGTCTAAAATCCTCCGCATCCTGACCCCAAATATCAGGTCGATGCTGAATCGCATACAACGGAATCAAAACCTGGATCCCCTTCCTGACAAAGATCGGCTTACTCCCATCCTCGCCTCCGCCTCTCGGCAAAGTAGTATCTTTAAGCGCAACACGCTCGTTCATGGGAATGATAGCCACGATCCGAATCACTTCATGAATCACCCATTGCAAGTAGTCGCATCTCCTCAAGTCTCCGAAATCGGTGATGGGATTGCTAGCCGAGGTCCCGAACTGGTTGAGTACGATTTTCCTTAGTTTTGAGAAGATGGCTGGATGTCGGGCGAGGAAATACCATACCCAGCCCAGCAGGGCGCCGGTGGGGTCCCGACCAGCCATCAAGGTGTGGAGCGTTTCGTTTCTTAATTCTTTCAGATCTTGGGTTTCTTTGGCAAGTTCGTCTAGTAGGACGAATTTCCGCGTTCCTTTTTCTTCCATAGACAGAGGATTTTTTTTGTTGTCCAGACGGTCTGAAATCATTTTGTCGATTACCTCGTGGATGGCTTTACAGTGCATCTTCATCTCGCCCATTGGCATGAGCCAGAAGAACTTCCCCAATGCACCGCGTTTATCGACGAGGTGTTTCGCGGCGCCGAAGTGGTGGCTGAATGCCGCGCCATCGATGCCGTTCTTGCTACTTTCCAGACCGGCAATAGCGGCTTGCGAGTTGACGGATTGGCCGTACAAGAACTCGGTCGCGGTGTCGAGGGTGAAGTAGAACATCAGAGGCTGGAGATCTACCGTTTCCGTCCACCCTTTCTCGTTGACTGACAGGACTCGCATGAGTGTTCGCACATGTCGTTCCACAAGGTCGAGATTGGAGATCTCTTCTCGGGAGAATTGAGGTCGGACTAGAGCTCGAGAGTGCTTCCATTGTTGCCCTGTGCTGGTAAAGATTCCTTCTCCTAGTAATGGCATGAAAGCACTCGAGCGCGTGGCGCTGATGTCGTATTCGCCTGATTGGGTGCTGAACATAGCTTTCACGTTCTCCGGGTCTCGAGTAACCAGCAGTTCATAATCGAGGATAGGGACGCGGACGGTGTGGATGTTGTGTCCTACTTCGTTCATAGCTGAGACAACATATTGAGGCCCCCGATCCTCTTTTGTCGCCTTGATTGATTCTTTGAGGCGCGAGGTGCCGAGGAGGTTGTTGCTGTGAAGTGTTGGTGCTGGAGCGCAACCGCGCTGGGCGGATTCTGTTCTGTATTTTCGGGCATTGAGCTTGGATGTGATGATTTTGTAGATGATGAGGATGAGGAGAGTCAATGCCACTCCAGTGCCAATGGAGCGGAAGCCGAATGAGGGTAGACACAACATCGTGAGATAGTTGAGTAAACAAAGTCAATACGTGAGATTCAAAAATTCAGAAGAAAAAAATTGATACTTTCGTGGAGTACCCCGCAATTGCATGAGCAAAAACAATTCCATGAACGAAATGTCAGTCAAACTAGCACATGTTGATCGCATACCCTCGGTACTCAAGCTTCAGCAGCTGCATCAGGAGAGGGTCCAACAAGGATGAATTCCATTTCCTAGATGAAACTCTTTCAGCTCACCGCCTTCAAGCCTCTAATTGCTGGGCTCGCGATCATCGCTCCAGAATACCAATACATTACGGAAATCAAAGCATCCGTTGTCGATCCATGCGTCATACGCCGACGATAATGTAACCCAAGTTGAATTTCAACTTACATTGGGGTTAAAGTAGGGTCTGTGAGAATATAATATTGACCCAAAAATGTTGAGCAGGGGGAGATATTTAGCGTCAGGTAAACTCGCCAAGAGAATTTACAGACAAGGTACAGCGGTAGCACCAAAAGCTCGCTAAACTAAAAGGGGCAGCAAGCGAGTCGTGCATCTTCAGCCCTGACCCGCCGCCTTAAGATCTCCACGTCAAATAATCCCAACGCTGATCTCTATCAGGCCAAGTCCGTGGCGTTGGCACCACCCACGAACCCTGCGACTATCCCGCTCGAATTCCCTGTCTTGGCACAACCGGACTATTATGCAAGCCATCAGCGCCCACCGAAACGTACACCAAGCCACCAAGTCTGAAAACGGCATTCGTGCTAAGCTGGACGGAGGTATCGACGGTCGACCTGTCAAATCGGAGATTCAGAAAAGCGCCAATCTGGCACCTTGTCCGGTCTTTCTTAGACGGTCGATGGTATAAACGCCTATCTACGTGGAACCGCATGCAGATCTCTGTCGTCAGCCTCTTCTAGAGGCTCTTTCCTATTCCCGCTAAACCGCTTTCTTATACCTACCAAGATCGACATAGCAGATATGTACTGTAGCCATGACCGGCGTCGTTTCCGCTAAGATAGTTCCCAACCAGCAGCGGCCGGCGGAACGTAATCCCCTCAAAGTCAAAAAGCTGGCCCCTACTCAACAGATACGAAGACCCCTGAACCTTAATATGAGGTGTCCAAAGCAGGATGATCGAATGCTGCATTCCCTAAGCTCTGATGGTCGAGTGGCCGAAAATGGAAGGGGACCAGGGTACGGCGGTACGAAGATGGAAGGGAGCAGCGCGCGAGAAGACGTAGGTGGCTCCTGGACTATCGACGCAGGAACTGCTGCTCACCGCCTGCAGGGGAGGGGGTGGTTCCTTGTTTATTTTTGTTTTTTTCTGCCGTGGAAGTTATCTTTGGATTGCGGGGAAGGAAGTTTTCTTTTCATATTCGTAACTGAGATTCACAGTTCACTTCAAGTCCAACAATCGTTCAATTACTCTCAAGAACATCTAAACTTCGAGGACATACTCATAATTCATAATCACCATGAAGTGCACAATCGCTATCATCTCCTCCCTCCTCGGCAGCACCTTGGCTCTGCCTCTTGCTCTCCCATCTCCAGTCGTGAGTACTTTCTACCCTGAGAAGGAAAAACTTGCAGAACGGAACTTATTGAAATCTTAGGACAAGCGAACATTGGTGACCTTGGATGTTGACCCAAGCGTCAATGTTGACCTATTGAACGATTTGTGCGTTGGAATCGCTGTCTGCAATCCAGTCACAGTGACAGACTCTTGAATGCCGAGAATTGGTGAGGTACAGGGAGTTGTTGCGAGGATTTGATCAAAAACATGTAATTTCGATGGTTGTTCAGGATAATTTACGAAGTAATGCGCATTGGGAGGAGCTGATGGGACTGTCATTATAATTTGAATACCAATTTGATTGTTCTGGGATCCAAAAGCCAAATCTCCAATTTCTCCCTGTTTTCTGTGAATTGCGCCGAGTTGAAAAGTTGTGGCGCGTGAAGAACTTCAAATTTTAGAAAAAGAACGTGAGCGTATCAAGGATCCCAAGGGCGTTGTTGAAAACTGAAATGACACTGGAACGAAATCAGAGCCCGAGGACGGTGTATAGCATGCTACCCAAGTTGAACGTGGGAATTTGCAAGGCCATGCAAAACAGGACTCAGCCATCACATACTCGTCGCACTCAAAAACAAGAAACATGACGGATTAGAATGTGCAAATTTTATGATCAAATTGATGTTACTTTACTTATCATCAATCATACTTAACATACCAAAGTACCAAAACATATACGCCTCCATCCTACCTCCCACAAACAAACCTACAACTGCTTAACCTTCAAACTAACCCCATCCCTCGGCCTCAACACCAACCTCCACATCTTCAAACTCTCCGGATCCTCCACACTCTCATCCCTCGCAAACGTATACATACTCAACAAACAACACACCAAAATCTTCATCTCCGTCTCCGCGAACTTCCTACCCACACAGCCCCTCGGGCCCTGCAAGAACGTCATAAACGCATTCGTGCAATACGTCTGAGGCAGATGATCCCAGCGATCAGGATCGAATTTATCCGCCGTAGGGCCCCAGTACATGGGCAGACGGTTGATGGCGTTCGCCAGCACGTAGATCACGGTCCCAGCAGGCACGTGGTAGGAGCCAAGCATGTCTGGAGCGAGCGATTGCCGCACCGTCATGGGGATGGGTGGGATATAGCGGAGGGACTCGCGGCATACGTTGTCGAGGTAGGGAAGCTGGTCTGCGTCGGCCTTGGCGAGCTCAGCTGGGTTGTAGCGCGTAGCTGGATCGAAGAGGAAGGGCATGTGCTGTTGGATTTCTTGTCGCAGACGTTCTTGGATCTCAGGGTGGGTAGAGAGCAGATGAAGCGTCCAGGCAACGCCCGTGGCGGTCGTGTCGTGGCCGGCGCCGAGGAAGGTCATGACTTGGTCGCGCATGGTTTCGAAGCTTAGGCCTTCTTCGCCGGCTTCCTTCATCTTGAGGTTGTCTTTGGAGATCAGGGCGATGATGTCTTTGTGTGTGGTGTGGGCGATGGCTTGGTTCTCTTTCTCGGTGATGATGTCGGTTGCTTTGTCGACGATGATGGAGCGCGCGGCTTCCATGTCGCGGTTCATCTTGGCGGGGATGTATTTTGTGCTTGGGATGAATGCTTGGAGGCCGTGGAGGATGCGTGACCCGATGTCGAAAGCAAAGACGAGACGGTAGGCTTCTCGGATCGGTGTATCTGGATTCTCCAGCGAGTTGATATCCGTGCCGAATCCAGCCTGACCGATGATGTCGAGTGTGGTCCTGTTCAACCATTCCAAGACTTCAAAGCATTTGGTTGTGACACGTGATTCGGCCATCTCCTCTTTCCAGAGACTGGCTAGCAGGAGAGATTTCTGCCAGAAGACAGGAGTGAGAGCTCGAATGGAAGCGATGGAGAAGCCAGGTGCCAGAGCTTTGCGTTGGTGGACATGTTCATTGCCCTCAGCAAGGAGGACGCCCTCGCCCAGGATTCGAACCATCCAGAGCTTCGCGCGAACAGGCTTGGGGTAGTTGTATGGGTTCTTGATGGTCATTTGGTAGATAGCTTTGTCGTCTGCGATCGAGAGACGCTCAGCGCCAAATGGAAAGAAGTATCGGATGATAGGTCCATGTGTCTCGTGCCATTCTCGTTGACAGACACCGCATTCGGTGGTGATGATGGTGAAGAATTGGCCCCAGAGTGGGAAGCCCGGGACGGTTGGAACATGGCGCAGTTCGGAGATGTAGAACGGGTAGATGTAGGAGAGGTAGATGACAATATAAGCTGGAATAGTTGCGAAATAGATCCATGGCAGGACCGTCATGAGAGAGTATGAAGTAATCTTTGAGAGTACAAAGGCAGCGATTGTGCCAGCTCCAACGAGATGGACGAGACCGAATTGGAACACCATATTGACTACTTGATCAAAGGTGGAGAATTGTTCTTGCGGGAGAGAAACAAATCGAGATGAGGGGACTGTCGGGAGAAAAGATAAAGGAAAGTGATGAAGTCTGGAGATAGAGAACTCAAAACTCGAGACCGCCACCGACGAGGTGGGATTATTTTGCCAAAGTCTAAGAGCTCGGTGAGAGTTGTTCCTTGATCTAAGATCGACATTACATTGGTAGTCAGAGATCAGGGTATAGCTACTCTCGGGACCCAGGTCTGAGCTGAAGGGTTTGATAGTCTCCATGACGATCCTAGAGATCCACAATGCGAGTAAGTGGCAAACCATATATTCCGAAAAAGTTGGGTCAGCGAGGGTGTTGTTGGCACCAGTAAACAGTAAATGAAACTATGTTCAGGAATATGATCGGCATTTGGTTAAGCCAAGGTTGGGTTACATTGGAGAACCATAGTTTGAAATTGAGTTCCTTGAATTGAGTTGTTGACCACTGGTGAGATGGGAACGTTTCAGTAATGCATTGTATTGAGTGTTGGATGAACATATCCGTAGAAGATCGACCGACACACCCGTAAAACCGGGTTGTTGAGCCAAGCGGCATGTCAGAGAGTGCTCAAAGTCGGACGGCTTGTCGGGAGGCCATAGTGTTGACTGTAAACTCTCGGCAGCTGATGTGGGTGCCAAGAGAAATCTTCGCAGCAAGGAATGTTGGTGGGATGCAGTAACCAGGTCGATCATCGATGACAGATTGCATTGCTTGCTGTGATCAGCGTTGAGCCAGCATTAGAGCTTTGAAGATGTTGAAGCGTCAGAGCATGGACCAATCGGGCCTTTGCGAGGCTACAAGGCAAAAAGATTATGCAGGTGAGGCTCCACTCGTCTAACCACCCGCTAGTTTTCACATGTCTGTATGAGGTATCAAAGTATTTCTTATGGTTTAGATCATTAGGGTAGACTCACCCCAATCTCGCATCATTCTCTTAGAACGAGTCAAGGATAGATGCATTTCTGACAGTTACATGTCGATCGATATACCGAAACAGACGGTCTCCTCAACTTTCGCGGCCCACAAGCATCATTCTACGTTTTCATATGCCAGAAGGTCCCCGAACGGTAAGCCCCGATGCAGCCCTTTTCAAGGAATCACCTTACAGCTCATGCTAATGTTGAAAATCCTTCTTGTCACCGAAATGTTAGGCTAAGCTTTGTTCGCTCAAATTGACCTGAATATCAACATGACGAACGTGGCTAATTCGGAAGAAACCAGCAGATCTTTGCCTTCTGTACAGAGTTAGAGATTATCTCTTATCCATTTTTGTATCCGGCGATTGGGGTGATCGTCAAAGACCAGGATCCAAGCTTATGGGATTTCTGACAGCTTTAAAATCTTTTGTAAACAAACTCGTTCCCCAGCTTTTCAATTCTTTTGAACATCAATCTCTTATCACACGAGCATAGAACAATCTCCAGAGACACCAACTTCTCTCTCCTCTTCTCATCATGTCTTTCTCCAGCGGATTCTCATCTCATGGTCCAGTGGTCATCGGGCCCATCAGCTTGTCACCATGGACAAATTTTAACAAGCTGTGGACTTCAGTAATGGGCTACCCAGCTGAAGATTTCAAATTTGTGCCTGGGAAAACTCCTTTCTCGACCCTGACCGAGACTGTTGCCACAATCATATTATATGTTGTGGTGATTTTTGGAGGCCGCGAATTGATGCGCAATCGACAGCCTTACAAGCTCAATGCATTGTTCAAGGCACACAACTTCATGCTCACAGCAATCAGCGGATCATTGCTCATTCTATTTGCTGAGCAGCTGATTCCAACTCTTTGGAAACATGGTCTTTATGACAATATCTGTGGTTCTAGTGGCTGGACTCAGCCATTGGTGGTTTTGTACTATGTGAGTGTCCTCGAAAACAATTCACATCGAAGTGTCACTGATTTTCTGAATAGCTCAATTACTTGACCAAATATGTTGAGCTCATTGACACCGTTTTCCTGATGGTCAAGAAGAAGCCACTGAGTAAGTCATCTCCAAAACTCGAAAGCATATGAAGAATATCTGCTGAACTGTAAACAGCCTTCCTCCACTGCTATCATCACCCAGCGACAGCGTTGCTGTGCTATACTCAATTGATCGGACACACTTCTGTCTCATGGGTTCCAATTACACTGAATCTTACGGTGCACGTTGTCATGTACTGGTACTACTTCCAGAGTGCTCGTGGAATCAAGATCTGGTGGAAGGAGTGGATCACCCGTCTTCAGATCACACAGTTTGTGATTGACTTGGGTATGTCTGAACGGAAGCATCTCCGCCGTGAACATCACTGACATGTGTGGTTTAGGCTTCGTATACTTTGCATCATGGGATTACTTCACCAGCACATACGCTCCGCAACTCCCACATGTGGGCACTTGTGCCGGAGAGCCATTTGCGGCTGTTGCAGGTGACGTAATCCTGAGCTCTTACCTGTTACTGTTCATCTCTTTCTACATTGCAACGTACAAGAAGATGTCCAATCGCCGAAACACAGCAAAGATCGCGCAGAAGGCCGAGCTCAAAATGGAGAAGACGGAGGTCCCAACAATGAAGGAAACAGCAGAGAAGGCCACTCAAGTGGTCAGGGCTGCCAACGAAGGCATGCACAATTTCAGCCCAAGTGGACCATTCTTCTAGGCGGGTCCAGATCGAAGATTTGATCAGTGCAGGGATATTGGCGATTGGTGGGGTTGAGAGAGTGGGGGACTGCGGAAGGAAATCATCGGAGAATAATTGTAATTATTTCGTTGTTCGGAATATTCTCCGGCAACATGGGGATTCACATGCGTCGCAACAATACCATACTCGACATTAAACTTATGACGTTGTAACATATGTGCATACTGTGCGTTGATGACAAAATGCAGCAATTGTGTGTTCTAGAAAATGATTCGGTCGGACAACATGCTCACCCTTGGCCCATGACAAAAGACTAGACTAGCTCCTCCGATTGGCGAGATCTCACTTGAGGCATCTAAGTTAGTAAGAGTCTTGTCTTCAGGGTTCCTCTGTCTTGACAGTGGACTTCAGCGGTACGGTGAGATTGGCGCAGTAGAATTGGCCGAAGCCGCACAGTGCAGTGCCGTGGGAGGACGGAACTTGTCACCCTTCACGCATATACGTATGCAGCGGTACATTGACTCGAGCTCGTCGTCGCAAGAGTGCGTAGTACAGTGGGCCTGACGCTCGTCGGCCGTGCGTGCAAAAGGTGCGACTGGATAGAGGTTGTAATAAGGTCTGCGCCAAAGGCACCAAAATAAAAACTAGCGAGCTAGTCCGATCGAGGGCGCTAGTCTGTTTGTGGAAAGTGCAGGTAATTACGAGAAAATCGGGAAGGCTGACAGGGGCTCGGAATTCCTCCCTGCCGTGCTCATGAATCATTGGATAAGGATACCGTCCGACCTTCTGCGCTATTTTCAGACGTTTTACCGTATCAAGCGAAGGCGGTCAGTCAACGACATCTGTTCTGCTCGCGCCCCCTTCGCCCTTTCGCACAATTCCAAGTCTCACCAGCAGAAACCATCACCTCACCATACCTCAGCTAGACATCGTTCAAGTAGATCCGTCGTCGATCATGGTTTATCAGCCGCAGACGCTTGGCTATTCTCAGTTCGAACAGATGCCCCGTCACACCAGAGGTCTTCTTAGCATCTTCCAGAGCTCTTCTTCCAAGTGGACGCCTCCGGCCATACCAAGAGCTGAAGTCATCCCTGTGTGTATAGCACAGCACTATCGCACCCTATCTGAAGTACTATCACAAGCTCTCCGCTGTCAACGATTCAAGAGTCCCTTCAGGGTCCTCAGCCAGCCCCATCTCCAAATTTGCGTCTATCATGCAGCTAGGCTTTCGATGATGTCGAATCATGTTTCTGCTCTTCCCAGCACGCTGTACTGTCGTCTACTTTTGTGTCCTTTCGTATCCGAGTTTTCTTATTGGATACTGTCTTTATACTTTTCGTTAACCGTGCAAGTCACTTCCGTTTGCGGGTGGCTGCGGCTGGCTGTATTTGCATGTGTGAACGGTTTTTGTTGCGAACATACCGATAAGCGTCAAATTCTCAAGTCGTCATTCTGTTAAACTGCTTGTGTACTGAATAACCTTGATCTGGAATCAAGTACTGCTTTAGTCGGCACATATTGCAGTAGGGAAACTAATCTCGTCACTGTGCTCAGATAGATGACTCTGCAGGGTCCTCCCTTCCCACGTCGCTCAAATTGACCGATTCTGAATAACAGAGTCATCGACGCTGCACGCTCATCACTATGCACCGACCAATATGAGCCGCGCCCATTGACTAAGCCCTAGGCGCTGAGCGCTTCAGGCACGCCGATGTTCATGCCCTCCGCTCATTACGTCAGGCGTTATCAGGTTTCATCCAAAGAGAAAACGTTCACCTCCTTGTTTCTGTCTCCGACACCTTCACCGTCGCAGATCTCCACTTCGCACGTCTGCCGTAATTTGTATTTGGAACTCTGTTATCCACTCAGCATTGATGGCGAAGGGTCTTGCTTGATCGCACTGCAATGCCAGAGGATGTTCCAAGTGGAACTCAACAGATACCGGTGTACAAAACTTGGAGGAGTGGATCATTCAAGTGCTTTTGCCACCTCGGCGACTTTCCCTTTTGAACGAGTTCAGTACGATCAGCGCTCTCGTACTGCACTAAGATGATACTTGGAAGCAATGTCTATCTTTACCAGAGTCGGTGATCATGAATGCTTGAGCTTGGGAGCATTCTTCCGTGCCGGTCAGACTTCTGAGTTGTGCCGCTGGTTTGAGAAGGAGCAGAAGATGGTTTTGGTGACGCCGTAGCAGAGGACAATCTTCGTGAATTGCATCTACTTATCTGATCTTTGAATCCTTCAACGCGGATTATATGTTATTGAGGCAGGCTGCCATCTCAATTGTCCATTATCCCTATCTCCTCCACTTTAATTGTCTTTTGTCTATGACTTGCAGCCGATGATGTCAAATCTCAATAATACCATCCTTTATCAGGTCTCTATGCCTGCAAATTCGAGTCAATATGAAAGCTTGAGTCCTCCAGGCAACGATGTTCCATCAGTACTTTCACAAATATGGTCCCTGATCACAATATGGAGATTGCTGGTTGCATTTCTTTTGATAGGAAATATCAAGAATATTCCCTTGATATGGCACGTAGGTACATCGCTGCACTGCCACGCGTTCTCCATCTAACAAGATTTCTCCAGATGCGGATCGTCAATGCTTTCAGGTTCTGCCTGCGAACACAAAGACCGAAGGTCCCTGTTACACATGAACAGCTATTCAGACCTCTTATCACGACGACTCATGCTCCATTGATGGAAATTGATTTCAATCTCCACAGTAAGGACTACTCGTCTCACTTCCAGGTACAAATACTCACTGCTCTTCAGAGACAAATTCATCATACTTCTCCGACATTGACATCGCCCGAACGCATCTAGTATGCACTCTCTTCTCCACTGGTATCGAACACATGCGCGGCGGGACTGCAGCCATCACAGGAGCCAAACGACCAATTTTTGGCCTTGCCCTCGGTGCCGTGAGTTGTTCATTCAAACGTGAGCTCAAACCTTACGAGTCTTATGAACTTTGGACGCGAGTTCTGTCATGGGATGAGAAGTGGATTTATATCGTCACACATTTCGTTCGAAAGGGCGCTGTCATGCCGAAGAAATACACGTTATATCCTCAACAAAACTCTGGAGATGAAGATGAGATCAAACGACGAGACAGCACTTCAAGTGTTGATAGCATGGATGGTAACGAAGCCGTCGTTGCAACAGCGCTGAGCAAGTGTGTCTTCAAGCAAGGCCGTCGGACAATTTCTCCAGCCTTCATGCTCAAGCAATCTGGTTTACTACCCACGAAATCACTCGACGACGTTCTTGCTACTGATGTCGAGCCAATCTCTATTGATTCGTGCTCATCATCAGATTCTGGAATCGACGTCGGAGATTCGAAGGAAGAATCAGACCTCGAGAGGATCGAGCGAGAACGTCAGCGTGGCATGAGGGTAGCATTCTCCCTTACAAATCAACCACAGAATGCGCTGGAGATGGAATTTACAGCTGAAAGCGAGGCATTAGGCAGACATACGGATGGCACCGGAATCACGGGTGTGGTATCAACGCTCGCGCAATTGGCACATTTGAAGCGAAAGCAAATCCTGTAATCTCTTTTCATTCGGATACTTTATTGGTAGTTGTAGCTATGATATCCCAATCAGCGATAACCAGGCATCTTGGCTATATCTCGGGGACAAGATTTTGCTGTGCAGTTGGACTCAACGAATGAACTGGTGTTGGGCACGGATGATCACTGTCCCGTCCTGAGCCTCAATGTAACCTATGCCGCAGTAAGCAGTGACAACACATGCAAGCCCAAATTTCCTTATCCGTCCAATCCGTGCGGCACTGAGTAAGAATTGTGCCGTGCTGCACGGCCGAAAGTCAATATAGCCCTAGTATCTAGCCGAAAGGAAAATACTCCTAGTGCGAAAACAGGGGAGCGAGTATATTATGATCTCACCCTGCAGCCGAGCAGATCTTTCCCCATCAGAAAATCCCACCCAACTAAGTGATCGCTACGTTGGATACCGATGGGGGATCGGAGCAGGGTACGCACCTGTCATAGGCTTTCTAGGCACGACCTATGATTTTGAGGCTGACCTGACTATGAGGGTCCTCGTTCGTTGCCTATCCACAGACTCGTACCCTCCTTGCATCACCGAGGAAGTTCCTTGCTCGATTTGCCTTTGAGGAGGAGAGCTTTCCCCGCATTCACCATTTTTTCCCATGTTGAAGAGCTTTTTTGAATGTTCATCTCTTCTTTCATGTTTCATGCCCCGAGTACCTTACTCGTCTTTCACCATAATTTCTAATTGAGTTCTAATATCACACAACCTTCACCATGTCCGAGAAATCCTCAACAGAAATCCCCAAGAAATCGGAAGAGACAACACGATCTCGAAAATCAGAAGAAGCAGGCAAACATGAGAACGAATCTCCCAAAACAAATCATCCGCACCTGCAAAACTTCATCCAAGAAGTAGTCGACGCCACGAACCCGTCACTCCGTCACCTAGCTTCCCAATCATCCTTCAACTCCCAGAACTCCAGAACGCCCAGCCACGCTCCCTCGGATCCCCGTTCCCAGATCACGAAACGTTCATTCAGACCCCTGAGCACGAATTTCGAGGAACAGAGACACCCCGGCAAACCCACTCTGAGCATTACCCGGAGTACCAAGCAATGGGATCCCGAAATCAAAGAAACGGGCAGCGTGGCCGATTACCCGAGTCTCAAGCAATATCATGAGAGTATCGGGAGTGGGATTTATGGCAGTGATCAAACGACGCTGTTCTCGGATCCGAGGAGTAGTTTGATGTCGGCGTCTGGTGCTGGGGCGGTGCCGAAGTATAAGGAGATTGAGATTTCGCACCCGATCGCGGAGGGCGCGAGCTCGAAAGTCAGCACGAGTGAAGGTTCGAGTCAGCATGTGCTTCCTGATGAGAAGGAGGGCGCCGAGGAGGAGGAGACGGTGTATCCTGGACCGCTTGGGTTGTTTATTTTGATTACTGGCATTGCGTTGAGCGTTTTTCTGATTTCTCTTGATCGGACGATTATTACGACTGTGAGTACCTGTCTCCTCCAATTGTGTGGAAAATAATTTGATGGCAAGACAGGCAATTCCATATATTTCCGACGAATTTGACTCCTACGACGATATTGGCTGGTATGGATCAGCTTACCTTCTAACGGCCTCTGCTTTTCAACCTTTATATGGTCGCGTGTATGGGCTGTTCAACATGAAATGGGCATATCTAACCTCGCTCTTCATGTTCGAACTTGGAAGTTTGATTTGTGGCATTTCTCCAAATTCCCTTGCGTTGATCATCGGTCGATCACTGGCTGGCCTGGGAAGTGCGGGTATTCTGACAGGAAGCTTCGTGGTGGTTAGTCATGCGGTGCCGTTGCAGCAGAGGCCCGTATTGACTGCTGTTGTGGGTTTGATGTGAGTTCATCTAACGCCTCTCAATACAACCGAGGAGTATTCGCTAACATACCCTCAGGTTCGGAGTCGGAGCAACAGCTGGTCCCCTCCTCGGAGGCGTCTTCACAGACCTAGTTACCTGGCGCTGGTGTTTCTACTTCAACCTCCCCGTCGGCGGCGCCACCGTAGCCGCCATGCTATTCTTCTTCCACCCACCCAAGAAGCACGCCTTGATGGAAAAATCCTTCCTCTACCGCGTCATGGAACTCGACCTCATCGGCAACGTCTTCCTCCTCAGCGCCTCCGTAATGCTCTTCCTCGCCCTCCAATTCGCCGAACTGCAGCAACCGTGGGGAAGCGCCAAGATCGTAGGTCTCCTGACCGGATGCGGGCTCATGTTTATCGTGTTCTGCGCTTGGCAGTGGTGGAAGGCTGATGGTGCTTTGATGCCGCCGCGGATCCTGAAACAGAGGACTGTGGCTGCTTCGTGTGGTGCGGCGTTCTGCATCTATTCTGCGATCCTGATTCAGTCTTATTACTTGCCGATGTGGTTCCAGGCCATCAAGGGCGATTCGGCCATTCATTCGGGTGTCAATATGATTCCGTATGTGGTTGCGAATGCCCTGTTTTCGCTACTGGCTGGTATCTTTGTTTCAAAGAACGGATACTTTGTTGCACCAGCCATTATCGGTATGGCGATTGGGACCATCGGCTCTGGACTCATTACTACTTTCGACGAAAACACATCATCTTCATACTGGATCGGATGTGAGATCTTGGCATCAGCAGGTATAGGCATGGCCATCCAACAAGGCTTCACAGCCGTTCAAATCGTGCTCCCTCTCGAGGAAGTAGCCATCGGAACCGCAGCAGTAGTAGCCTTCCAATCCTTAGGCGGCGCTATCTTTGTCTCGGTCGGAAACACCATTCTTCAAAACACGCTCCTGGATGCGAATCTCCCGGGAGTCGACATCCAAGCCGTGATCGACGCTGGTGCTTCCGATTTCCGCAGCAAGGTTACAGCGGAGCAACTCCCTGGTTTGATTGCGGTGTACAATGATGCTTTGACGAAGGTGTTCATAGCCGCTGTCCCAATGGCGGGGTTGGCGATATTTGCTTGTGCGTGTATGGAATGGAAGAGTGTGAAGGATGGGAAGAAGGGGGATTTGGAGAGTGCGAAGAAAGCACAGGGGAAGAGGGGAGAGATTGAGAAGGCGATTTTGGAGAGGCATAGGAGGAGTGAGATGAGTGGGATGACGGTGGGGTATGGGTCTAGAGATTAGGATTCCAGAGATGTCTAAATTGTATGTAATGAGAGATTGAATGTAATTCAATCGCAGGAAAGACTTACCAAGTGCTAAATTTTGAAGATTTTGTCACGACTCATACACCTGAAACGTGATTAGCTTCTCGAGGTGGACATTCACAGCTAGGACACTCGGGGATTTTCTCTGTCCAATACCATCATCTCTCCCCAAGTCAAAATAACTACAACTCATCTATTACACACTGTCAGTTGATCTGCCATGATTCCCATAGCATGTAAAAAATTCTCATCTAAGCACTCTCTCCAAGTTGACTTCGTATACACTCATAACATATCGCTGATTGAGATCATCTGATTGTTGTGCTTCCCTTTGGGCATTATGCAAAAAGATCTTGAGGCGTAGCTCCAAGTAGCGATGTACGATTGAACTTACTGCAGAGAAGACATATTCCCGTCTGAGTATGAGGAAATCAAGCTCTAGAAGAAGTTGTTCGACCTTAGTGGAGGTATCATAGCCCCATAGAAATGGGACGAGAGGACGATCAAGTTAGTACATCATATAATCAACTTCCTGTTCGGGCTAATCCTCGTTGATCCAAATATGAAGAGCATTCCCCTCTTGAGCTAAAATAAGGAATGTTTACTGGGTTACTCCTTACTTAAGAGTGCATTCTTTGGCAACATACTATGCAGTTATTTCTTTTTCTTGCGCTCTTTGGTTCCTCCACTGTTGTCTCCCTCGGTTGGACAAGCCCCATGAAGTTCAGTTTTTGTTCGTAATTCACTTACCTCATGCTCAAGTATAGTTAACCTCAGATCGCAAGTTCACTTATGTTGGGTATATTGTTTCGCTTGCATGAAAGCTATGATACTTATGATCCTGGTCACTGCCACAGATTTGTGAATAACATCAAGATAACAGTCGGTGACCATGATATCAAACGCAAAGATTTGACTTGATCACTAGCGTCTTAAACCTCAGACAATAACAGCAGCGCCATTCTGCTGTCCCTGATTCGCTTGATACCTCCACACTCTCAATCTTTTGAACATCTTTGCAGCAGCACCTCAATCACGAACAATCTTTGAATGGAAAGATTATAGAACGCAGTGGCTATAAAAAACTCCTCGAGGAGCGCTTCTCCTCATTCGACATCATCCTCACACAGACATACAAACACCAAACAGTTCCTCAGACAACCACACGCCAACAATCCTTAATTGAACCATTATTCTAATCCAACTGAAAGACATCATGCAATCCCTCTATTCTTGGATTGCCATGGCAATCATGGTTAGCTTCTCTGCCAACGTCAATGCCATCCCCGTCTCTTATGCGAACGACCACAACACTAATACTACTCTCAACACATATGGTCCTCACCCATTTGCTCGATCAACTGTATGTCTCCTTTGCTTCTCACAATAGTACTGACTAATTGTTTGAATTTAGCCAGCTCCACTCTGTAACCCCAACACCAGGGGCTGGGGAGGCGTGGAGCCTGAATGGCTCAGTACAGGTATCAACTATCTGAACGGTGCTGGTAACAATGGAGCATGCGACCTTGCAGCCAAAACGGGTCTTGCAGTGAGCTGCGCCACTGGAGTCAAGATCTGGATGCAGAACAATGTTCGTACTTTCCTGAAAGTCAGAACAGAAGTTTCATACTGATGGTTCTTGTAGAACAATTTCCTGGTCAAAGTTGACTGCGGGACTGTTACTAGCTACGTTACTGCAATTGCCGGCTGTCCTCTGATCAAGGGCAAGGTTCAGGGTCAGGTGTTTGATAAGTATTGGGATGTGCATATTGAGGCAGATCAGTGTGGGAGTTCGTACAAGACATCTTGGTAAGAGAGAAGGTGAAGCGAGTTGGAAGTTGTTGGGAGTGATGTAGAAAATATTTGTTCTTTCTGGGTGTACGGGTTGCTTCTCGGATCTTGCTGGCTAGGGTGAAGAGTAATAAAGCATACGTGGTAGTTTTCGGGCCTGGCTTTGGCAGGTTAGCATAAACATGACCATTTACCCTTCAATAACCTTTGTGATTTGTTTTCAGGAATGGGAACCTAAACTATATTGGAGTCTCCGCCACCAAGGCAACCATAAACTAGAAATTTTATCATTTCTGTAACGTACTCAATGCATTACTCATCTAGACTCTCAGTCAGCTAGAAGTTGCCTTGATTCCTGGAGCTTAAGCCTTATCGTCCCAGAGGTCTCGGGGTCTCTGACTCCACTGTTCCGCAGAAGGATCCCGACTTGTCACCAACTCGAAAAACAATCGACTCTCGTGCGAGAGATCCAATTCAGTCCCCCGAGCTACAGGTACCAAGCTATCACCTCCAATAACAGCACCTTCCCCCTTCTGCAACTTCGCACTCCTCGCCTTCTCTTCTCCTTCTCTCCTCCCCAACTCTGTCCAAGCCCGCTGAGCCTCTCTCTTGGAATACTGCAACAGAACTTTCGTTTCAAGTAGCTCTTTGATTACATCCCGCTTCTCCGTTCTTTCCGTTTCAAGATTGACCTGAGTCATCGATTGTATGTGTTGGATCCTCTCTTGCTCAGTCTGAGCCTCGAGAATCTTCGCTTTGGCATCCAACAATTCTTGTGTCGCACCACGCTTCTCAGCTCTTTCAGCTTCAAGACTAGCTTGGATCATGGCTTGTATTTCCTGTGCTTTCTCTTGCTCAATCCTGGTCTCGTAAAACCAGCGCTGGAATTTACGTTCAGAGGAAGCGCGAAGGCGCTGGAGCTCCACGACGGCGTGGAAGAGATTAGCTCCAGCGGCTGACAGATCGGTCACTTGTCGGGAGAGCTGCTGGGTGAGAGGTTCGGAGTTTACTTGTACAGTGTTTTCTTCTAGACGCCTGAGCCAGAAGCTGGTGAGACCCTCCCAGTGGGCGGAAAGAGTTTCCCATCTCTCGAATGCTTGAGTTTTAGGTTCATTTTCCTCGTCGTCTTGTTCATCAGTAAATGAAGGTCTCGAGTGTTGCGAGGGCAGCGGTGGAGGTGGAGGTGGAGCATGATTTGAGCTTCGAGAAGCAACCGTGTCACCAGAAGGAAAGTCTGCGTCGAGAGGAGCACTAGCTTGGTTTAGTACTTCTGAGTTGGCCGACCCTGGTCTCGAAGCAGTTGGAATGAGTTTGTCCTCAACTGAGTCTGAACCTGCGTCGTGGAAGTGGACACTTCTCGATGGAGTCCTTGTCTGAGATCCTGGTGCTCTCTCAAAAACACTTCTAGTCGCTGGTATAGCGTCCTCTGTTACACTAGATACGCTAGACATGCTTGATGCCGAATCGTGAGAATGTAGCTCTGACCACTTCATAGCTGTGGTTGTATCTTCACTGTCAAGTAGATCTAGATCATGGTTCCTTCCTTCCGTTAGCCAGTCCGGCGCTTGACTTTCGCCAGATTCCTCCGGGCCGGGGCCAAAGTCAATTAGATCTCCTTCGGTGATTTCTTCTTGGACATGCTCCTTGTCAATACTTTGTGCTTTGACTTGCCGCGCTCTGCGGTACACCTGTGTATTGTTGACCAGCTCGGTGAATTCGTATGCTTCTTCCTTCGTTGTTGATTCGTGAGAGGATATATCCACATCTCCGGGTATATGAAGAAAAGAGTCTGCAAGAACAAGATTGGAATACCGTTCTTTGAGGGATTTTGTACGATCACGACTCTGTTGAACAGTCGCTCGATTATTGACCATAAAACGACGAAGGTCGGGTATCGATTTTCTAGTCAAACTTAGCATTTCGAGTTATTCTGAACCAGGTTACTTCGACATACACTTCAAAGCTCTCCACGAGAACGGACACTGCTTGACGTTGATCCCACAGCCCTTGGATAAGTTCTTCGAGTTCATCCGTCTTCCACAACACTGCTTCCTTTCCACTCAGGCCCGAGAGTTCGTCTCTTGCCAACCTGCAGCTATTGACCAGGCTCCAAACTTCATCTTCAAGACAGTACAAAACAGTAGAACAACCAGTAAAGACAGTGTCTGCAAAAGACAGGAATTGGGGATCGGTGAAATCTTCCACGGATTTGCCAGTCCATTCATCTAGAACAATGATCTGGAGTTGCGAGAGTACACGGCTGGTGAGCCTCATCTCAGAACATAATGAATTCACGACTGGAGGCGCAGC
Organism: Mollisia scopiformis; assembly: GCF_001500285.1. Taxonomy (NCBI): domain Eukaryota; kingdom Fungi; phylum Ascomycota; class Leotiomycetes; order Helotiales; family Mollisiaceae; genus Mollisia; species Mollisia scopiformis. The sequence goes on from NW_017263599.1 coordinate 1,028,473, forward strand.
CTGGTGGTCGGTGCTTAGATGATTTAATTCTTTCACGATTGTGAGGGAAAGGCTAGTAAGGCCTCCTATTCTGGCGGCGACCGAGAGAGCATCCATGATGTGGAACTAAGTGATGCACGACGATGCAGAGTGAACAGATAGTGAGGATATGTTGTTCCTTGTGGGGTATATGCGACAGCCTCACCAAGTCTGCGGGGTTCTGACGGCCATGCATGTTCGCAGCCTCATTTTAGTGTCAGTTGCATAGCCACCCCCACCACCTCCAGTTCAATGGGGTTGATTCTATTAATAGCGAGCACAAAGCATTGTGAGCATGCTTTGTTGACAATGAATGAGATTACATTATGACGTTTCGCAATCGAGAAAATTTTGACTTGTGATTTTGTTGAAGAAGGCAATTGTGTTCTTGACTCTTCCAAATCAAAAGCAAAATGATTCCTCGGGAGCCTTGTCATTATTGCAGATTGTCACTATTATCTGCGCCAGCCTTGTATCTTTTATTTCAGAGTCTAGAGCGTCGAACGGAACTTCTCCAAAAACAAACGACTCTCGCGCGCAATCACCTTGATACTACCAAGGAATATTTCAAAGAAACACAGCATGGTGGAGACAGATACAAGCCAAGACGTGAAAAGGCCCCGAAACTAGTTTTGAGGGTAATCTGCGCTGAATCTTAACTAGGGTAGTGTCTAACGCGGTTAGTTAGCATCGTTGCTCTGCTTGGTGGCTCAGGCGCTACTCACCCTCGCCTCACCCTCTGCTCAGGTTGCTCAGTCACGTCTGCTCTGCCTTCCATTGACTAATCATGATTACTTATCATTCGCTTCTGCCGTGCGAAAAATTATCAACTCTACACAATTGCGACTCACAGGGAGCTTAAACAAGAATATGTCCTTCGATCCCCTTAGGGCTCCTTTCATGGATCCTCATTTGCCGCCACCCGAAACCATTTTTAGCATTTGGAGTACTACAATTGTGAGTATGTCTATTTGAAAGGTTGCGCCACGGAGTGGTTTCGCCTGAAGTATAATACATTAACGTATTACTAGACAGCGCATGTGCTTTATTTATACTGCAATTCGGACTTCTTTGGCTTTAAGTACACTAATTCGGCCTGTTAGTAATATAATGTAGAACCGGCTGAGAATCTACACCAAAACCCAAGCTAACCCCGCTTATAGTATTGAAATCCAGAGTATTTCTAAGTTAGCACTGTGTGGAATGCACTTTCCTGCTTACTCCCAGATGTGGGCATTGGCGAAGCATAAGCGCTATAGCAAGGGCCATCTTTAAGATAGATGTATTCCGTTGTTATTGTAATTTTTTAGTTTAACTGTTTAAATCTAGTCTATACGTGCAGTCACGAGCCCCGCTCCGCATTTAAAACTACAAAAGAAATCAAATTAAATCAAATTAATAAAACTTATATGTGATCACTATGCTAACCTCGCTTTCCGCTTCTGTTGTGTTGAATTTGTATGATAGGCCTTTACAGGGCCTTAGTTGGACCTATTATTACAATCGTCGTAAGTGTCTCTCCGGCTGTCCTTTCATTCTAGTCGTGAGAGTGTGTTCGTGTATGTAACACACTGGCTTAACAAGCCTATAGCATGAATAATACTGCGCAGAAACAGAAATTGTGTGTCTGAGAGAGAAATCTGGCATCAAATGTATTCTATTGGAACGACTTCCTGGAGTCCAGCTCCTTTATGCCCGATATTTCAGGCCATCTCACATGGGTACTGTAGGCTAAGGTTCCGCGCTAGTGGGATCTCCCGCTGCCTTGCCTTGGCCGCTGCTCAGACCTGTGCCTGTGTTGCTTCCAAAGACAACAGCTGCCCCAAACAACCACAATATACACAGTTCCAACCTTAAACAGCTGTGTGAACAAAGTAACCAAAACGGGCTCTCACTGACTTGTTATTACTTTATTTCAACGGCACTAGAACTATCCTAAGGACAACATAGCGATGACGGGCGATACTTCAATTTCAGATACCTCTGAAGGTATGACTGCCTCCGTTCCCTTGTATGGGATCTACCACTAAAAACGCTAGGTATCACCTTAATGTCGAGTTTCTCACGCAAGGTCATCCGCTATGGCGACAAGGTCGTGAAATCCGGCCCTGGCATACTCCCGTTAGAAGCAGAGACCATGCGATTCATTGCTGCGAATACCAGTATCCCTGTTCCTCGAATTTATGAAGAGGAGACAGGACTTGTACCCAGTATTACCATGGACTATATCGAAGGAGAGACATTGGAAGCCGTGTGGAATGGGCTCCCCGAGGAGCAGAAGTTAGATATTGCGGAACAGCTGAAAGGAATACTCTCCCAGTTACGCAGCTTGAAAGGACAGTATATTGGATCAATCAATCGTGGGGAAGCAAATGACGGGAGGAGATTCGATTACAAGGGCGGTCCATTTGATACCGAAGCCGAGTTTAACCAATTCCTTGTGACCGACAAGATAAAAGGTTGTCCTACGATATTTTATGACATAGCATTCCGATCCTTACGAACAGATCATGAGATCGTCTTTACTCATGCTGATTTCACGCCCCGAAATATTATTGTTAAGGACGGGCGAGTGGTTGCTCTCCTAGATTGGGAATATTCGAGGTGGTATCCAGAGTACTGGGAGTTTGTCAAGACTTTCAAAGGAGCAGATCACAGGTGCAGTTGGTACAACTATGTCGAGGCCATATTTCCAGTGTGCCACGAGACCGAGTACATCAACGATTGCTTCCTTAGATCAATCCTTCGTCACTAAAGTGCTGTTTTCAAAGGATGACAAACGATCTTGCATTCAATAACAATCTTTCATTGATTCATTCATTCAACGACAATCCTATAAAAAAAAGCATCCCGAAAAACAAAAAAAAAACTAAAATCTTGCGACAAACAACGACCTTGCAACAAACCATATACCTTAAAACCAAAACAAGACTTAATCAAAACCAACCTTGTAACCAAAAACTAGCCTTCGACCAAAATCAAACCTTCACCCAATGTCAGTCGTTCAACCAAAGAATCTCATTGCCAGTACCGCATGGATCATTCGGGATCCTCCATAGGTGCTTCCATCAGGACATCAACCATCTGATCTGCGGCGTTATTGACAATATTCTCTGGTATAATATCGGCCTCCTGTAGCCTCTTCAAACCATCACCAATCCAGTGTTGACAGTTCCAGGATCGTTCAGTGTTGTTAATTGGAGTGTTGTAAAGTATGTCTCGTATGGTTAAGTCCTGGGGAGTACTCGATTGAATTGTCGCAACTGGAATTCCACGCTCAAATGTCGCACTTTGCTGTGGAGGCCTAGCTTCGTTCCATCTCTATCGAATTCGAAGAAGCCAGAAGCTCCTGTGATGTAGCTAAGCACATTCGAGCCATCCGAATATTCGATGTAGAAAGCTGTGTGGCGGTTCAAGTGTGAATCAATCGGGTCACCTCTGTACACTACGATGGACAGGGTCCGGCTGAACACTTCGGGTGGGGCCTCTTCTTCACGTTTGTCGCTGTGGCTGTATTTGCCCCTGGAGTGGTGTCCACTACGGCCTTTCCTGTTTGACGTGCTCATGGTCGAGGTTTGAGGAATGATGTGAAAGAGAAATTGTACTGGATTGCCAAAACCGGTTTAAGCTTCGAAGCAGAGGAGATGGTAAGGAATTTAAACTTCAGAGTTGAAGCAAAAGAAGAGATGATAATTGGCTTGAGTATTGAAAAGAGCAAAAGAAGATGATGGGTTGAATTCTGAAGAGGGAGCAGAAGTGATGGCCAGACAGCTTTTATATAGACAGTTCCACCAAGTGGCATGTTCACATCTTCTCCGTGAAACGAGCAAGGCAATGCTACGACGCAAGAATGTTCAATCGTTTCAAGTGTTGCCTTTGAAATAACCAATCAACCACGGTTGGTATCTATAGGACGAATAGATACTAAAAAACTGTTGGTGAGTGACGATAGTGACCTGCATTTGTCAACACTCCAAGGCAGGATACACGTCGCCTAGGTCTTCATCCTGATAATCTGCAAGGTTTTGGGCGGCTGGATAACGAGCTTTCCAGCGGGAAAGGCAGATCTTTGGGCTGAGGAGAGGAAGCTTCTAACATCAGAGATTTGATGGCGGATATGGTAAGTTGGTCTGACTAGCTTTGTAGATGTCAAGGCTCACAATGGACTTTACTAGGGCTTTCTGGACCAATTTTTATTGGCATAGATTGGAAATAAGGCTGGAATTTTCGCAATTAGGTAAAGGTACTCACCAAAAGAAGCATTTAATTGACGTACTATCCTTGGTTCCCAACTCAAAGGTTGGCAGATTTACAATATTCTCAGCTTTGTTCCTGCGGTCATTTTTTGGTCGGCGGCAAAGTAGGACCGACAAATTGTGTACTCTCGTTTGGGAGTAGCGCAGGCGCCCCACAGACGCCACCAACCTGGAAGTCTGGGGACGGAGAAATCATGCAGTTGAAACGCCAACAATTTGGCAGCAGGTCGCTGAAAAGTTGTGCAAGATAAAGATCTCACGTTGCGGGGCATCGATCGGATCCCGCGGCAGCGGGTTAGCGCCCAGCAGGCACCCAGCAACCCGGATCCGAGAGAACCAGGGCACCTGAAACACTAAAATTTTTAATTCAGGCCACTGAAAGGCTGAGAGACATGGTGAAGATCTCCCTCTGTGCAACATGCCAATCCTCTTGGGGTGAACTATCGTTTGTGGCTGTAGGACCGCGCTTGGTTTTGATGGGTTCCATGAGACTTCTACGGCCTCTTCCTCCATACCGATATGTTGGCTCGGGCAGTGTAACAGGAATCGCGGTGGTACTGGTTTGCGAAATGTGGTGATCGCATCTTCCGTGGTCTAATGATCCTGACCTCCACCATAGACGCGCCTGCTGTCTCTGTACATATTGGAAATGAACTCAAGAGGCAATAGTGTTGTTTTTAGAGGCCTCGAAAGTCATCCCCTGGAATCTAGCACTGGCAAATTGGGTGCATGTGGCAGAAGTGACATAACTGCTACTTTGAGAGAGCGTTGTAGTACTTCTAGAGGCTCATCCTTGGTACTGAATGGAGTATCCAGCGCTGTCTATCAAACGACAAAATTCCAACAATAGGAAAGGAAAGGCGTAGAGTTCAGCCCAAATGATGGCCTGAAGCGCCTTGATGATGGTCGCACTCTAGACTTGCGAGAATCATTGAAGTGCCGCTCACATCGGTTGGCCAAAAGCCCAAAAGATAGCCCAAGGCGCTTAGGTGTTGTGGTGTTGTAAATTCTCAACAATTGAAGTGTCGATTGAAGAAATTTAGTGGGTTTGGTCAAGCGCCGAAAATGTAACGCCTCAATGTTTGAAGTCTTAAGGACGGGAGTTATTGATTGAGGATACCTTGACAGATTTGACCAAGAGCATGATCCGAGGCGCCTCGATTTGCAAAGCATAGTAATGTTTGCCGTAAACGTCGCTGACTGGTTCTCAAGCCGGTAGATAGCGCGACATGACGGCGTCTCTGAGATTAAGAACCGCGGTTGATGAATCAAGACATATGTGAAAATATTCAGCAGGCGCTTGATTGCGTTTCATGTGTCTTGATTTCTAATTATTGATAAGTTGCTACTCCGGGGTGTTTTTCTAGCCATTCGGAGACTATATGTATCCCTCTCTCGTGGAGTTCACAAGAGATATTTTTGCATACCGACAAACTTCTTTTCCTATTGAACGTACATTTCTTCAACTTATCTCCTTTTTCCTTTCCCACCACATATATTTCAGACATTTTCAAAACTACCGGAATCTGCGGTGCTCAGTCGAGACATGGCTATTAGCTTCCACCCGTCGGGTATGAAGTCGTACTACTCTGCAGTTCTGGCAAAAGCCAGCTAATATCTATGTAGAAAGTGTTTTTGAGCGCGGGGGGCCCATATACATTCTTGCAGTTCCAATATTACTCTTTTACAGTGAGTAGAACCTTTTTCCTAAGCCTTGCTCTTTGTGCTTACCTCTCATAGGCCTATCGCTAGTGGGATGTATTTCTGTATCACCAGGGATTCCCGGGATATTCCTCATTCAGCTGCAAGATAACACTGGTAACGGCACCCGCATCCAAATTGGCTACTTTGGTATGTGATCGACGACGTTTCCTTGCTAAACGTAATGCTGATCCTTACTAGGTGTTTGCAGCGCCAGCAATTCCAGTGCTTCAGCGTTAGAAACGCTTTGCAAGTCCACTTTTGGTACATCTACCGCTGAGCTCTCTACAGGGTTATCCATACCCCAGGACTTCCTCCAATATGGGTTAGATGTCCGGGATACAGCCTTTCCCTCATTTCTTCCAGTTGGGGCAGTATGTTTTCTCCTAGGAACACTAGCTTTCATTTTACTTAAAATGACCCTGAGGACTCTTGATGATATCACGGACGACGAAAACAAGGAAGAAAAAATGGAGAGTCGTGCTGATCGGCTTTCAAGCGCAACGAGTGGCCTCCTCTGGGCGTCTGTAGGAATAGCATTGACAGTTGCCTATGCTTCTACAGTCACACTGTCTGGACTGGCCTTCGTGACGGGGACGAGGTTTTCCACGGCAACTCACGTAGTCCGAGGGACAACCCTGGAGGCTCTTCAGTGGGCAATTGTTGGCCTTTCTGCCCTCTTTGCACTGGGCGTAAGACACATGATCCGGTCGAACGACTCGAGCGATGACGATGATCAGCACCAGAATCCAGCAACAAAGGCACTGTCTGGATCTAGTACAGCACAAGGTGTCTCTCGGCCGAGACCAACCCTCCAATCTGGGGCGAGATCTGCGCCACCTCCACCCAAGGCACCGATTCTTGGGCTACCTGCCAAAAGGTAATGAGCAGCAGTTCGGTTTAACACAGAATGAAATTGGGCGGTTGAAATAACCGTGCAAAGGGGACAGAACGGAGGTTAAGTTTCGTTTTATGGCGCATATTTTCTCCTTTTTCAGTGGCATGCAAGATAGCAACGAGTCAAACAATTCCAAAATGTTCTTTTCGCAGTCTGCGTCTAGATTTGTACTTTTGCTCTTCTCGCCACCTTTGCCATGTGGCGACTGCGACACAAACTTCTACGGGCATACGCATATATCAAGCAACTGTGAACGACTTCTGGACAAAACAAGGGATGGGTGTACCAGAAAGGAGGGATACACTAGCCGAGTCGTTAAAGTCAAAGGGGGCGGCATAATCGACGATATAATTTGTCTGTGACAGAGCGGTAGCTTAAAGAGCACTGAGAAAATAATAGATTAACTCGAGTTATAAGAGGAATTTCCCATCCCAGAAAAATTATTACACAAGTGACATGATTGATTACAGAAGCTCAACTGACAACGGAGTACTCTACATCGTTGCAAAAGAAGGTCAACTTTTGAGATGCTTTAAGGATTGAAATGAGTCTACACTCAGAATCCTAGAACCTGCAGCTCGATAAACTTCATGACTTTGTATCCTGGAATCCGCGGCCTCTTTCGTGTTATGTATACGCCGTTGGAGTATCTCATATGGTTTTCAAGATGGCACCCAACAAAAGCTTTTATACTCTTAGATAGGTCTCTGTGGTTGATTTCTATGCTTCTTTCATTCGCAGATTCATCGAAAGCTAAGCGTAGAACCTCAAGGGCCTCAGGTGTCTATAAATTAAAGTTAATATTCATTTCAAATTTGAAATTTCAATAAAGTAATTAAATTTTTTATGCTAATTATTCATTTATATTGAAAGGAGTGTCCCTGTAGGGTGTAATGACCACTCTAGACGGGACAGAGCATGATGGGAAAGTAGCAGGTTGAATCAGAGTAGATTAACTAAAGAGCTAAGAAGGTTGGGAGTTGAGGTTGAAGATATTTCCCTTAGTATAGATCACTAAGCTAGTCCCAACTAGGCTTGGCTAGATGCGAGCCGCAATGCAGAGCCTCACGGCACCCTGCTTCAACAATTTAAATAATTTTTTTGCGGATTCTTTTTTGCGGACCTTTGCGGAGCTTTTTGCGCAACTCTTTGCGTTACTTCGTTAGTGCTGACCAAGGGCTGATTACGTAATCCTTCCTTCACCGTATAGGTATCATTACTGGTGGCATCTTCCGAACATTCTCTCTTCATTCGCCAACCTCCCCCTTTTTCGACATGTGCATCAGACGCGAATCAGAGGGGCCTTTGAGATCATTTCATTCGTCTGAAAAGATCCGAGACATTCGCGACTCGTAGCGTTTCGCAACAACTTCTTCTCAACGTTCATCTCAACCTTTGCGAAACAACGCCCAGTTACTCGCCCATCGCGATTCGATGGCAGGAGGATCCAGAAGTAGAAGTGGCTGCTGGACGTGTCGACTACGAAGGAAGAAATGTGATGAAAGACGTCCAGGATGCGAGACATGCGAGAAGCTCGGCATCTCCTGCCACGGGTACGCCAACCGTCCCGACTGGATGGATGGCGGGGAGCAAGAAAAGGCAAAGTCGGCTGAAGTCAGACGGGATATCAAGAGTGCAACACGCCGTGATGCTGGTCCGACTGCAAGTCAACCCTCAGCGTCGGTCCATGAGCCATCCCCACGGGTCAGCCCTACCCTAGAGAATGCGACCCACCACGAGCCTCGGCATTCTCCTCAGGAGATCAGCACCACGTTGCCAACGGGAACTAACCAGAGCGACCGGCAGTTATTGAACTCTATGCTCGGTCTCAATGTCGTTCTAGTTGGAGCATCGTCGTCTGGTTCATACCGAAGCAATGGGGCCCAAGGATTCGGACGGACCCAAACTAGTGAAGGCTCAGGAGACATCGAGCAACGCCAGATGCCCGTTATCAAGGAACGCGATGCTTCACTACTGATGTACTACATGGATTGTGTGTTCCCAATGCAGTTTAAGATGTACAACCCGGCGCCAGCTGAAGGAGGTCGTGGTTGGTTGCTGTCATTGCTTTTGCGCACGCCGCCCCTATACTACATGAGCCTCGCTTTGGCTGCTCATTGTATGGAGGTCTTGGAAATTCCAAACGGCTCGGACGAAAGCAAAGGGGTCACATCGGCCCAACTTGCATCGGCTTTACAGAATCTTCAACAGTATATCACCATGTTCAACGAGCAGCCAGGCCCTGGGAGTCTGGAAGAAAACATCAAGGTTTTGGTCTGTATCATGCAAATGATCGGCTTTGTCGTAAGTTACCGTCTAGACAAATTGACTTGATAGCTCACTAACAATCTTGGCAAAGGGATTTGCGGGCGGCACTGAGAACTGGCAAGTTCACATGAAGGGAGCTTCAACAATAGTGAGCAGATTCACAGACATCCTATGTTCATCGAACAGTACCAGTCATCTATTCGAGAGCAATAGATCTGGCACAGTGATGTCCGTGGAAGAACTGATCACTGTAAAATTCTTGGTCAGCATATTCTCGTGGATCGAGATTGCCAATTCCGTATCCTCGGGGTCGTCTCCTACTCTTGGATATATTCACGATCGACTTCTTGGCGGCCAAGATCCTCCAATCCGTTTGGACAAAGTCATGGGTTGCGATAATACAGTCATGATACTCATAGCAAAAATCGGAGCATTGGACGAGTGGAAGCGAGATGCGCAGGCAACCGGAAAGCTGAGCATGATGGAACTCGTTACAAGAGCGTCGTCGATCGAGAAGGAATTGATGCTGGCTCTTTCCGGCATCCCTGGCGGAAGGCCCCCTTCAGCAGATTTTCGATCTCTGTACGGCCTCAGCAGAGCGACGCTCTCTGTGTATTTCGATTACGTTACTGAAGCATACACGCTTTCGGCCCTCGTTTACCTCCATGTAGTAGTCTCTGGTCCGCATGCTGAACTTCAGGAAATTCGTAACAATGTATCCCAATCCGTTGAGCTGTTTAGACGTCTTCCGGAACCTATTATCGCGCGTGCGCTGTACTGGCCAATTTTGGTTACTGGTTCCATGGCACTGCCCGAGGAGGAAAACCTTTTCAAAGAAATGCTTGCGGAAAGTGGTGTCAAGCCGATATTTGTTGGACCAGGTTGGAATATCATCAAAATTCTCGAGGAATGCTGGAGACGACGACGAACAAATGACCCATTACCTGTGAAAGAGGGATATTGGGCCGATATTATGTCTAGCCTGGACACCACAGTCCTTCTACTTTAGTAACGGGGCAGCACTCGGGGATTATGAGTAATCACGAGCATGCATTATGGTTCCTGCACGTTCCTCACGTTGGAAGCAACCCGAGACCGCGGCCTGTGCTGACATTGGGAAAGGCGGCAGCGTAACGCTGCGAGTCGCTAAATAATTTAACTCCGAAAACGCCTCTTCTCAACAACTCCATTATGAAAGGCAGCGAGATGACATTTCCTTCCGATACAAAAACATCCACAGATGTTTGCTCATATATCAAGTCGATGTTCCTTTGGTGCGGGGGGTGGCTCAGTACAAAACAATCGGCACAATGCAGCATCCTTCAGAGCCGGCCATGGAGTCGCCCACCGCAGACGAGGACACCAAAAGAAACAGCGATGGAATCGAAGCGACATTAGGAACTCGTGAGAAGATATCCTTTTTGGTTCTTATGATAATGTCGTTCTATGCCGCACTGGAATCAACAAGTATTGGTGTCGCTCTACCAGTAAGATTTCCTGTCGCAATCACACATCAATCCAAAGACTTACTAGACTTCTTGCAGAACATCGCAGCATCTACTCGCGCATCATCGACACAAGCGTTTTGGATTGGAACATCGTATCTCTTGGCCAGTGCTGTCTGCCAACCACCGTTCGCTGCTTTCTCACACATATTCGGACGACGACCTGTCATCATTTTCACGCTGCTTCTGTTCATTGCAGGCTCAATTATATGCGCATTGGCTCACGATGTTGCAGTCATTCTGGTTGGAAGAGTACTTCAAGGCATTGGAAGTGGTGGCGGACTTTCACTTATCGAGATTATCATCACCGATTTGGTGCCTCTCAAGCAGCGAGGAGGATACTTCGGCTTGATCAGTCTTGCATGGGCATTGGGAAGTGCTATCTCTCCGCTGATTGGCGGGGCTTTTACACAGAAAGTGACTTGGCGATGGATATTTTAGGTCATGCTACCATTGTAAGTCTATCACAGGAAACAGCGGTTCTGGATTCCGACTAAACCCGTGCAGAGCTGGAGTATCTCTGGTCGTCCTTCCGGTGTCGCTTCGACTCGAGCCCAGGAAAGGCGCCATTATGAACAAGGTGAAGCAAGTGGACTGCATCGGCTGCTTTTTGCTCGTGTCATCAGCAACATCGACGCTCATCGCCATTTCTTGGGGTGGCATTATGTTCTCTTGGTCGAGCGCGCATACTCTTGCTCCACTTCTCATTGGTATTGCAGGGATAGCCGTCTTCGTTCTATGGGAAATCTACTTTGCAAAACACCCACTCATCCCTATGAGTATTTTCAACAACAGAACAGCAGCGACGGTATACTGGCAATCCATGGTCTCCGGGTTTGATATGTGGGCGTGTGTCTACTATCTTCCATTGTATTTCGAAGCTGTGCACGGGTACTCGCCAATCCTCGCAGGGGTCGCTATACTACCCACTCTACTATCCGTCGCTCTTGCTGCAGCTGTCACTGGCTTTGCCATTCGAAAAACTGGAGCGTATCGCAAGATCCTTTGGCTTGGGTGGAGCATCACCGTACTGGGGTCTGGACTGATGATGTTACTGGATGTTCACAAGTCTCCAGCTCAGTGGGTATTCATCGACCTCGTCGGCGGCCTCGGAGTTGGGATGCTGCTTCCTGTGATGAGACCTGCAGTGCAAGCAAGTTCGTCTGATGAAAACATGGCGGTCGCCGCTGCACTAACCATGACGATGCGGACATTAGGAATGTCGCTCGGTATAGCCGTCCTCGGTATCATCTTCCAGAACGTATTCCAGCACAAACTCAACTCTTCCGGCTTATCTGGATTCGAGAATGCAGCAGCTCAGAATGTTCTTGGTTTTGTGAAGATCGCCAAAAGCCTTCCCGACCAATCACCTGAGAAAGAGATCTTGAGGAAGATCTTTGCTGATTCGCTGAAGATCATTTGGGCCGCGATGTTGGCGTTCAGTGCTGTTTCATTACTTTTAAGCTTCCTCACGGAGGAGTTGAGTCTGGATAGGGTGTTGAATACTGAGCAAGGAGTGAAGACAAATTCAAATGGTGTCTTGGAGCCGGAATCTACTTCCACGGCTGAAGCAGATGCGTTTGAAGAGAAATGAAAACCGATCGAGGGTTCACGGGAGCTGAAGACAAAGAGGTGCCCTTGGAAGAAGGCATCATTTGATCAGGTGACTACAAAGTCACGAGTTTTCCAGCATTGAATTGAGCAGACTCTCTAACATGCCCCCATATTTTGATTCTCACGCCTGCTTGTAATTTAATACTATATATCTGTATCACACTCCATTGCCTGGAATATTCAACACCAATCACGTGTGCCAATGGACTTGATGTCATCGATTCCCCGCAGCCATGATGACAGCCATCGCCACCCATCTATGCATACAAATCTCAACAGTGTCCCAAACGCAAGACTCGAAATATTTTCCATTCCAAAACATAATCTTTAACAGATCTATTCAAAATGTCAGACCAACCAAGCTCAAACAGCCAAACTGGCAGTGACTCCGTCCAGTACGTCCCTCTCTCTCCTTAAGTTTCTCTATCCTTGTTCCTCTTTGATTCAATAGCTAACAACCCCCAGACGCGGAGGCGCAGGCATGGACAAGACGCCCGCCAACCCTGATGGTGGCAAGCCCGATACTCCTCAAGCTACGACGACCAAGGCTTTCGTAAGTCATATTACTCAGCTCTCTCATCATCTATCACAAAGATAGAGGGAAAAGTGTGAATGATGAAAGGCTAATGAGATACAGAATCCTGCTGATGAACCCGATTTCGCGAAGACGAAGCCGGGAAACCCACCTCATATTTTGGGGAATGTTATTGAAGGGTAAGTCGTGATGTTCGGGGGAGAAGGGGGAAATGCTGATTTGGGTAACAGGTTGACGGCTGGGACTACGAGGTCTTCCTAGGTGGGAGGTGGAATCCAGGAGTGAAGACACTTGGAGGCCTACGTTTGAGAGCAAAATGCAAAAAATGTATTGATGGGAAACATCATAGTTCCAAGATGTCACAGCTGCTTTGACGTCTTTCGTGCTTCCGTTCATTGATGCAGTAGCAGAGTAGCTTCACGTGATATCTTTCAACGACAGCGGCAAAGCTCTGGTCAACCCATTTCCCTCTACTTCGAACAATCCATATTGATGAATATTTCTGCACGCTATCAAGATTGAAAATTGTCAATTCCTTCCCAGCTGCATTAAGCACGGGGTCTGTCAGGGGATCGCTTCGATTGCCGCATTGAGTGAAAGGGGTACTCGTGACCTGAAACTTTGGTTGAAGGTGAGAGGCTCAGTATTGCGGGAGATTGTAGCTTAGAGTGAATCCATCGGTGCTTGCAATGTTAAGAAGCGATCGTCGCTGCCTTTGTTGCTCGATTAGGGGCTTGAAGCAGCGGTCGTCGGCTAATTGACTTTGTTGAGACGATAGACAAAGGCTTGGGAGTGTGTTCTTTTGGTGCTGTATGATGTGGAAATTGCTGGCACAGCCAAGGATAGATGAGCATCAGTGCTTCTGCGGACAGATAGTATAGTGACATGTCGCTGCTGCTCAACTTGCACCTGTGCTTGCGCTCTTTGGAAGATAGAGCAATTCAGACAAAGAAGCGTAATGAAATATGTAAAACAGACAATTTGATGACCCAGGAAACTTTGGACTAGAGCATGTACTGGATTGCTCTAGTGTTTCATGTCTGCAAGGACGCTGAAGTTGCTGTCTACATGTGCAGAACGTGTAGACCTGACTTCTGATTTCAAAGCATGGATGCGGATCTGGAAAGATGTGGTTGGCATATTTTGGATTTATGTATCCTGGGTGGCAGATTTACAATGCTTCACGGAGGACCAGAGAAAGAAGATCTTGGCAATGTGTACCATGCGTCTGGAGATGGACATCTAGCACAGATATCTTCAAGTCCTTGCACGTCTGTCCGCAGTATTCTTTAATTATCTTACAGTTTGCAGTTCGACAACTCTTTGTTAAGTGCTGTGGATAGGAGTGGTGGAAATACAGCAGGGAGATCTTCAAGTTGCAATGTACTGCTCCATGTTGGGCCTTTCAGACTGTGTCTCATCCTGGCTAACAGAGCTGAAACTCCATGATAGAATTTCGTGCATAAAGCTCATCCTGAGGACCAATTTCATTATGGCAAGGATGAAGAATTGCGACCTATACAAGTATCAGAGTCTTGTTACTTTACGTGCTCTGGATAAAATCGGCACTTTAATTATCCTACAATAGCTTGGACAATTCGGGATTGTCAAGTGGCATTTACTGCTCCTTATCCCGACTTTCTAGAGTTGTAAGCACTTGAATACAATATAATTACCACGACTCTTGAGGGCACTCAGCAATGATAATTGCACTAAGCGGGTCCGTAACGCGTCATTGGTCGAAAGTACGACAAGGCTCAGTAGGTGCCTTCCCCACGAATCTGTATTTTCAGTTCTCTCCTTCCTCAAAGACCAACAACATAAAAAATTCAATTTTTTAAGATGGCTTCCTTCTTTGGCTCTCTCTTCCGCGCCTTCCTTGCTTGCATCTACGCCGAGTCCTCTCCTCCTCCCTCACCTACTTCTATTGGTGAGCAGGGGGAGAGGACTCGTATCCCCTCCTTCACCCTCCCCCCGCCCCACAAGATCGGGAGGGAGGATGTGATCCGGCCTCCTCCCTTCTGATAAACTGTCAATTTGAGCCCGTCGCGCTCCCTCCCTTGTTTCCCTGGAGGTCCGGGATCCCAGTTCATATCCCTGCTGCTGCGGGATGTTGATGTCCAAAGCGCGAGGCTTCTATAGCGCGTCGAACCCTCTGTCGTTGTGAGTACTTGGAGTCCTTTACAATCCGGAAACTTTGGGTAGGTATTTCGACCCTGCTGAATGCTCAGAAGCTAATTCAAAACGTTCAGCTCGGCCAAATCACCATCAACAGAGGTACAATTGAAAATCCCACCATACCTCAGCTACAATCAGTTAACAACGGAAGGATACCGGCTTCTACAGCCATCCTGGACTGTGGGCAATAAAGTCTGGGAGCTGCAAGCTCTTGGTAAGAACAACCTTGTAAGTATACAGGTATGAAGGCTAACAGCGCAACCTAGCAGCCAAGCTCAGAACTACAGTACTGGTCTTGCACCGTCTGGATATTTCGCAAATCAAAACTATCTCCCCTCCTACTTTCAGCAGCTACTGTTGTTGAGCTATTAAAAACCCCCACAAGGGCCGCAAGCTGCCTACCAACACAGACAAGTTCTGGTAAGGCTCCTTCCTACTCAAAATATCAAGACCTCTTCTAACAAAGCGAAGTCTGTTTGAAAAGTATTCAACCTACCCCGCAGGCTTTCAGGGAAAAGTCTGCTGGATCTGAGTATAAAAACTGATAGTCCTCTCTCCAGAATACCATCAAACTTTTGGGTTTCTCTGATACTTCTCTCCAGGATGTGAGTGTTCCCGGCTCCCTTCTGTTACTTTCCCTTTCTCCCAAGAACCCGGTTCGTTGGGTGCGGCTTGGACCTAAAAATCTATCATTCTACACATATCTCCTTCGCTGTCAATAAGAACCCTGTTGCCAATCTGTAATTTTCAAGCAACGATCCATGACCCCCCAGAGTAATGAATCAGATCGGGAAAAAGCTAACGAATGTCCTGGGTAGAGGAAGGAACTGATCGTCAATGAGATTATGGTGATGAAGGACTCAAAGCACAAGAACATCGTCAACTTCCTAGACGCATTCTTGCGAAACAACAACACTGAACACATCGGACTCATTGGTGGTGAGATTTACCTTTACCCAATTGAGAAGGAGGTTGAAGACCGTTTCTCAACTCAGTGAATTGCTTTGACTAACATCTATATCGCAGGTTGAACGAATAATTGAAGCTCCAGAAGAAGCACCTCTGGGAGCGTGCTCGTCGTGCTGAACGTCGTAAGATGGAGCAACGTCGAAAGGACGAGGCTGGTGGCTTAACACGAGGGGTAACAGGGGGATATGAGAACCTCCCCGGTGATTATACAGATATGGAGGAGTTTAAGGAATGGTCCTTTGATTGTGTTGATTGCGAAAAGGAGGGTTGGAGGAGGATATTAGATAGACGCCTGGTTTGATAGACTACATGGACATTGAAGTCGGGATAGGGTGCAGGAAACAATCGAGGATGTAGCAACACTTGGCCATGTAAGTCGGGATAGTAGATATCTAGTTTTAAAACTTTACTTTTATCCACAGTGTTCCTATGGCCATACCTTATGAAATGGTTGTTGAATTTGCAAGCAGAAAGTAAATAGGACTGACTCCACTCGAAGTAGCAGGAAAATTGCAAGCTATTATCATTGTAATGCCAAGTGCCTGTTACGTAGGTGATTTTTGAGTTAAGTAAGGCAGTAATGGGTGGGGTAGAATGTGACCTGAAAAAGGCCCCTACAAGACCATAGCAACGCACGGTGTACCACGCTCAAGCTAACTCTATTCGATTAGCTGGTTGCAGGGTACAAGAATGGGCACGCTAGTACAGAGGAATGATGACACGTGAGCTCTCAAGGAGATTAGATGTGGAGCATTTCCCTTCTCCCTAGAGTTCCTTCACCTTCACCTTCACTTTCTTTCTTTCCTTCTCCCTCTCTCTTCCAACCACGCCCATCAACCTGTGGAATAAAGCTATACTAAAAGTAAACTTTTGGCACTAATTCTAATGCTTTTGAGTACACTTTTATGGTGTGGAAGCTTATTATATGGTTCATATACCGAGCTTTGGAGAACATCAAAATGCTGAGATTTTGAAGCTAACAAGGGGAAGAGACCAAGAGGTCTCAAGTCCTTGTCAAGTGCTGACACCAGATCCTGGCGAGTGGAGACTGACTTCCTGGTAAGTGCTCTAAGCCCTGGTCAAGGGAGAAGACCATGAGACTGACCCCCTTACTAGCTCATCTACTTAGCTTACTTGGCGTCTAAGCCTCATTCTCAGCTTATTTAGCTTCCTTTTCCCTTGCACCAGCTCTCAGCAACCCTGCATTAAAGTAGAATTGTGAGAAACTCTCTTCATAATCCTTGTTTTTACCCCTACTCTCATACAAAAGTCTCTGGAATTTCTGAAGAAAAGTGCAGAAATAAGAGCTGGCGTGGTACAGTGTACCATGCGGCATGGTACAGTGTGCGTTGCTTAGGTTTTGTAGGGGCAAAGTTCGCATTCCGGAAATCAAGCAAGCAAGCTTTGTTTCTTGACTTTCAACTTCTTGCCCCTCTCTCCAGAACCACCTTACGATCCTTTAGTCTACCATACAATCCGATTCGAACAGTACATGCATCAAGGAAGCCATCTCCACTCATCCCAGCTTCCCCAGAACTACCATGTTCTGGGATGGTTCAAGATTACTAGCGCGTAGCGCGGGACCGAGGTGAAGATATGGAAGGTACGACTGGAAAAGATCACCTGCAAATACCTAACCCTCATCACCATCTCCAGCCTCTAACAAGCAAATTCTCTGCGTGTTTCTGTTCCATGGTGAGTGGCGCCGCCAGCCCTGACCTGCTTCCCATTGGGACGCGACCCGATCCCATTTTTCCTAGAGGAAATCGAGCTCAAGACCCTTCCCTGACTACTGCCTCTGGTGGAGACCTGAGTTGCGGTAGAGAACTGTAGTACTACTCTGATTTCAGATGTCAAATATGGATTTCATTGCTGACTAACTTCCGCTTTTCTTAAGGACTTTTGCGCAGCACCGTCAAGGCCACCCCAAGCGACTGCTCCCGCGCGAAGCTCAGCCATCTGCTTCAAGCAGATCCGACAGTCCATACCAACTACTTCCCAGAAGAGCGCATTTTTCCTGAGATCCCGGGACTTTCAGTCTTTCCCAATATTCGAGATGCTGATCGGAACTAGAGAGGATATTGGAAGCTTGGTAAGGGACCACGCCGCATCCACACCTCCAATAGTTGAGCCAACAGCTTGAGAGGAAAGTTACGTGATCTCTCTTCAACACTTCTTCCAAATGCAGTGGAGACAACATATCAAAAAGTTGAAGGTCGATAAGATCACTGCTTGTTCGGAGCGTCTCGCTAGTGCCAGTCTTCATCGTGCTATCAAGCACCTGAAGTTTTATGAGAAGGGCTCGAACACTACGTCGGGAGTAGGAGATAATGAACACGGTGTTGGCGCTCTTCGTGGTGAGTATGGTAGTGGATTTACATCTCGTGGAAGACTTGCAGGTACTGATTTTCCTTAGTAAAAGAGCCCAGACCATGGAAGAAGTGTCCCTTAAGATGCATATGATGGGTTCTGCAGCGACGGAAAGCTTCCCACGATTTGGCAAAGAGGAATTTCGAGACGCTACACCAAAGGGCTTACAGTGAATGCTCACATACGCCAAGCCTTTCGAGCATCTGGGGTGTTGGTCATTCAAGCATCGAAGGCTTTGTAGAGCTTTGTTATCGAGCCAAAACCTTAAGACTACCCATTTGTACTAAGGGTTAGCCGTATTCGGTCTTTCGATCTCTCTCGTAAGTACTCATGCTCCACTCCAAGCTCTTCTTAAGAACGGTGTACTTCTCCATCGATCGGAAGAGGATAATTCACAATGGGGCTAAATTATCAGCGATTCAAGAATATGTGAATGGAGCGTTTCACGGAGCGACCCAAGAGATGAGAGAGAGGCAATTGGCGAGCTTTCTGTTGAATCTGGTATGTACGAATGCAATAATGAGAGTGTACTCTCGGGGATACACTCTAGGGGACGAGGCTTGAAAAGAAAATAGAGAGATAAAATTGACAAAAAGCACATAGCTTCCCCTCGCAATGGAAACTCGTCAACTTACGAAATTGTCCTCAATCCATCGTAGTACTCCGATGGGACTTCAAGAGTCATTAGGTTTACTCTCTGCCAAAAATGATCAAGTTGGGTACGGTGAGGGATGCTTGGTTACTGTATTAGTAGTATTGATGGAATTTTATTGGATTTTGTAAAGTAAATAGTAGGATCTAATTGTGGTCATCATTCTCTGATTCCTTCGTCTTGCTGCGAGATACAGACTTCGTCTCCATTCTTCCCTCGGGCTTGCCTCATAGCTACCGAAGTTGCACGGAAGGAGCCAAACAATGAAACTTAACCTGGACATGAAGGCATGATGGTTATGGCCTTCTTCTTACTCTTCTGTGCATAATTGTCCGGGGACGTGGACAACGTGAGAAGGGAGGATCATTATCTCTAACAGAAATAGAAGATCACATTGTCCTTCTGGTATGGAACAAGAAACGTCTTTTCTCACTGAATGTCGCTTTTATGTCCGTAACGACTGGTTTCATTCTCAATCGTTCCTTCTTCCGCAACAACGGCACCCGCTCTCAACAATTCACCACTTATGAAGGACTAGGTAATGTATGCAGCAGTTTTATGGGGATACAGAAACAGAAAGAGGTCGCATTGAATGGAAGATCTCTTGTAGAAGTAGATGCTGATGGCCAACATTGCATAGCATGCATGAATGAACCTATCCATATTTGTAAATGGGTAATTTGATCATTCTGTTGCATAGCCTCCTGATTGAACCTTCTGTATGAAGCACCGTACAAATGATTTTCTATCACACGCGTCATTGTCCATTTGTGCTGCACACGCGTCATAGGCCTTTGTCGAATTTTCCTGGTGGATCAAGGCACCTGCCACTTGCGACCACTTCAATTTCTTCACCTTTCCTTCCACCTCCAACCTCCCTTCTTCACTTCAATCCATCCCACAGCGCAACCACCCATGACTCTCTCGGGTATAAATACTCTCGACTACCATTCAAGATCTGCAGTTCTCCATCCAGGCTGCCCGTGATGCGCTGGACTTCAGTCCACAAGGAAACGTGGTCAGACCTTCAGCTTCTGGGGTTTTCCCCTGGTAAGTGACAGAAACCTTCCTTTGTGGCGCCCGGCTCGAGAAGCTCTCCTCCAAGATCAACTCCTCGATCTGCAAATCCCATCCAGCACCGTTTCCAAACGATAGCTTCAATTATCCTCGCTGTCATTTGGATTTTCGCTGTCATCTCAAATCATCGGGAAGACTCGAGTCTCGAACACGCAAAAAGCTGTTCAACTAGATTGATAACGCTAACTTCGCTCTATCACCAGCTCCAAATTGTCGTGGGAGCAAGTTAGCGCAGGCGGAGGGTTCCCCATGTGGGAACCCCCGCAACTCAGTCAAGCTCTGGGTTATGACTTGTCCCCTCTGTGACCGCAAGTTCCAAAGTGCTCATGGACTCTATGGTCACTTGGCCCAGAGCGACGAGGCACATCTGACTGTGTTTGGAGGCGAGAAGACCTTCACCAAGGCTGTTGCTATTTGTGGCAAGCGCATCATCGATGCTGATAAGGCGAGCGTTGAGGCACAGAACACCGAACCAAGAGAGAAACCATGGAAGGCACCCCTTGTTGGGCAGATGCCGATGCACTTGCATTCTCAGAACATCATCCACCGCGACATCAAGTCTGACAACGTTCGCCTCGATACTTGTGGCAATGTTAAGATTAGTACTACAGATCCTTCTATTTATCAAGAATCTAGCTGATATAGAACTAGCCGATTTCGGTTTCTGCGCCAAATTGACCGAGTCGAAGAACAAGCGTGCGACTATGGTCGGAACTCCTTACTGGATGGCCCCTGAGGTCGTCAAGCAAAAGGAGTACGGCTCTAAAGTTGACATCTGGTCGCTTGGTATCATGGCCATCGAAATGATCGAATCGGAGCCGCCATATATTAACGAGGAACCTCTTAAGGCATTGTATCTGATTGCAACAAACGGATTTCCTCGCCGATAGTCCCCAGAGAAACTCAGGAAAGCAAGGAGAAAACCTTTTCCGGTTAGTCAGCACAAAGCCTCGAGATTAAAAAGTACTAACGGTGATCAAGGATCTTGTAGCTGAATTTGACGTCTATGCCCATCTGCTCGTGTAGGTGATGGCCTCGGCCTCTCTAAGGTCCAATACCTCTCCATTTATACACCACCATACAAAGCCTCACTATGGTTAGTCCTCAACGTCCAAGCTATGAACCGGCAGATATTCTGACCACCTGACTAGAACAAATACATCCTCGTATGAATGGCGTTTCGGGCTATGTCCAAAAGGTATGATATATGTTGAGAGTATAAATTGCGGTGCTGACCAATGACAGATTTCTCTTGTGCACGAGAAACGAAATTCCAATTCAAGACTTTAGTATCCTCTCGAGACAGGTTAGTAGAAAGTGGAAGGAAGGATGGAAAGGTCGAACAAAGCATACACAAATAGAAGAGCGATGGACACAATGCATACAATCGAACAGCGAATTCGCCTCGAAACCTCATAATAGTCAACGTTTTGTCAACCTATTTCTCGAACTGTGGCGGGTAAGGACAATTGGTAGGCTACACAGTAAGTTTCCTCGGTAAGTAAAGTCTCCACTTTATTCTCCCGCTATACTACACCTGTCAGAGGAGTACGGCTGTTTCTATTTGACCTTGAAGTGCTACAGACGACGTAAGTGTTATTTTCAATCATCTTGCAGGGCTGAGGGGATCTTGGTCTTTGGTAAGTCCTGCTTTTCCTTTTCCAATGAAAACCCACTTGGTCTCGGACACAGAGACAGATTGCTTGATGTTGTGTAGATGCGTATAGATCTGTGAGTATCAGATATCCTGAGAGGTCTAGGAGGATTGATGGAGCCTTGGAGGATCAAGCGGAGGTGCGAATCAGTGTTTGAATTGTTTGGTCTGGTTCTTAAGAAGTTCGAGAGCTTAAATTGAAGAGCTTCGAGAGGGACATATGGAAAGGATCTTCTTGGAAGAGGTGAGAGAGCGAGGGATCAAGTATATTGGTTGGTACTGGAGTTTTGTGGACTTCCTCTGGAAGCTAGCAAATTTGAAAGTAGATAGAAGAGAGCAGTCTAATACCGTTAGCAAAGAAACCCAGATTGGATTAAAATTTACAGATATTCAGTTCTCGTGGCTATCAGATCTCGAAGGAGCTGGACCATTAGTTGTAAATTCCAGCTCAGATATGGCGCTGTTGGATTGTCGGGAGCGTGAGAGATTTCTTTGTACAGTTGAAGCTTCCGGTAAATTTGCAATGGAACCTGGAACGAAGTGTGTCCGGACCAGGGAGGTCACCATAGGGCTTTTGAGGCCCCTGCCCTTGCTTTTCTCAGTGGTTTGAAGGTTTAGGTCCACGTGCCAATTTTGCCCACACAAACCGGAGCTGTAGGCGATCTCGGAAACTCTTCCCTTCTTCGTGCCACCAACCTCAAACCTCGAACCCCATCGCCCATAACTTTCCTCAGCAACACCTCATCTCAATCACAAACTCTTCTTTCTTATTTGGAAGGAAGGGTACGCAGTGAACGTATTCCCATTCCCTCCTCTCCTCGTAAAGAGGGGATGGTGAGCTGCCCATGCCATGGGTGCCTGCTTATTGCAGCTCCTGCGTACCCTACAACAACACCACCTCAACAAAATCAACAGCTGCAACAGCAAAAGTAAGTGGGATTACCATCCTGAACAGGATCCTCGGGAGAAACAGGAGCTAACGGCAAACAAGCAGATACTTTCGTTCTGATCTCTCAATATCAACGCGAATTAACTGTTAAAGACTAGTCCTCTCAGCCCAGCTTCATACTCTGGGCTGGGAGGACTGTCTTGAGCGCTGTGACGCGCTGCTCTTGACTTCAGGTATGCAACTCTCCCATATACCAATGACGATGATGATGAAATTCTGATCTTCGTAGAGCATTGAAACTCTGCAAGACTACAACTCCTCACACCAACACCAAGACAACCACAACGGTTCTGCCGAGCATGCTTCTACAGCTGCTGCTGCTCTCTCACTGGCATATAGCCTACTATGACTGTTCCGCAACCGACCCGCACCAGGTCGAAGCACTGATTGATTTTTATCATACCACGCCATCACCATAAACGCCGAGCATGGTGAAGTACAGGTTATGAGCCTGCTGGTATCACCTTCGGTATTATCCTCTTCTGCTTTTTCAATCAACTTGATCTAATTCGTTCTTCCGCAGGCCAAGTCGGCAAGGTGCTTGGTGAGCGCTGGAAGGCTCTCAATGACAAGCAGCGTGCCCCGTATGAGGCCAAGGCTGCTCAAGATAAGAAGCGGCACGAGGACGAGAAGGCTAGCTAGGTCCATCAAAGGAGGGAATAAAGCATGCTTTTGACATTGGATTATCATACCCACACACCCACCATAACGCTATCGCACAACTGTGCGTGACTACTGGAAGTCGATCCTCCGGAGTATGGCATCGTGGCCCAAGATACTGTCATCCACTGCGAGGGGGAGCCTATTCAACGTGAGGATGAGGAGGGTAACCTGAACGAGGTTGGATACGATGATATTGGAGGCTGCAAAAAGTAGATGGCACAAATCCTGACCTGGTATCAGGTAAGTTCACCGCTCGTTGCTCAAATATGGAAGAGACCAACTTCTATCAAAGGCACATTCTGGATTTCCTCCGCTGCTCTCTTCTCTTCGAACTTATGTTCCGTCGCCATATTCCAGTCCAACCCCATCGGCGGCCTCCAGCTCCAGTAGCTTATGTTGCTCAGCCACCTTGCTCCAGCACCTCCACTAGATTCTCTATACACCTACAACCTCGAAAACCGTCGAATGGCTTCTCTGTTGTGGCACTCGCGGTATGGATTTTACAAAGACAGAAAGATGAAAAGGGATGATGGATAGCTGTGTTGATAAATGTCATGTGGGAGCGCTTGGGCAGGTGTGTATGTGTATACTGCTGAAACAAAATTCAAACTGTACAATACAATGAATTTCTCAATCAAGATGAGAGTGCTTCAAAGGCCGAAAGAAATGATTCGTACAGATAGGTACCAGAAGTCTTTGATCTGAGCTGTTCATGATCAACTGCTGCATGTGCAGACTTTAAAATTTGTAATAACTAAAAGAAGACTGAATATATCTCGCGAAGTCGCAGCAAGCAGAAACACAAACAATTCCCGATCTGAAGTATATCAGGTTGGTGGATCACTTATTTCCGCAACTCTGGTCATTACAAGATAGAAGAGCAGGGAAGGTCAAGATCGAGAAGATATTTTCAGCGCTGGGTGCACGGACGATACAGTAGCCTAACGCTTTGAAGACTAGTGCAATTTCAATGACAGACCTGTCATCTTGAAGCTACAACTTCCACTTTCTTTATTTTAACGAGCAGACGGCAAACTAGGTGTTGTTTTCGGCGGGTTCGGTCGCTGCTTCCGGGGGTCAACTTGCCAGAATCCCGTGCTGCCTTGGTGGACGGCTAAAGAAGTAATAAGCTAAGCATAAGTATAAGACTAGGATGATGGGTTTTATTTAATTAGCAGAGAGCTTTGAGATTGAGAGTTTTGATTTGTATTTTTCTTTAACGTAAATTATTTTCTCTTCGACAAGAATAATTTCCTTGTCAGTTGGAATTCCATGGTATCCACTTTGATGCGCCGTTTTAGGCTTAGCTCAGGAGCTCTTAGTGCCAGCTGTCAGCACTCACTTATATCCTCACTCCTGCTGCAGGACTTCAGCTCTTTAGACTTATTAATAAATTCTTTACTGCCCATATGATTTCCGTTACATTCTCACACTTCGTCTAACATCCGTTCTTGTCACAAAGGAGCCTATCCGAAATTTTAGTACGTATTGTGGAAGGAATTGTTATTGCTATAGCTAATCTGAAAGCATAGTTTCCAAAGCATTCAAGCATCTGTCACGTCCTTAACCCGTTGCACATCCAATTTCTTGCCACAATATGCCGCAACACTCTCAATGACCTTGTGTATAGCCTCAACCTCCTCGGCTTCCAAGCCGACCCTCAAGCAAGCCCGCAGATGCCAGTACGTCGGTCCTTGTAGATTCTGCGTCATGATGGCCGGGAGAACAACCAGTTCCGTCTCCTGCATGCTCTGTATTCGATGATCGGAGAGGAAGAGACCGTAAGACACGTTCTTGGAGATCCATGCTGTTGGTTTTGAGTACGGCGCTAATGGCTTTGTCGGGGCAACTTACGAATATCCCGGTGGGCTTCTAGAGTAAGCGCATGGTTGCCGTTCTCGCTTTTATATAGCACTTTCAGAATCTTCGATGCTCGCTCTGTTGTTTCTGGGCCGATTTGCCAATCCTCTCTGTAGGTATGGTATCAGAACCAGGCGCGGCTTGTACGTTCGGGATTATTACTCACCGCGAGGAAGGGAAATCCTTATCTTCTGGCTTTTCCACTTCATTGATTGATGTCACGGCTTCGATCACGACGGGTATCCCATTGATGATGATACACTTGACCAAGGCCTCTCTCAAACGACGGACCAAAGCTTGACGAGCCGCCGAGGTCTTGTATTGAGGCTGAGCGACCAAATGTTCGTATAGCCGGCCAGCTAGCTTCTGCTGTCCAGTGCCGATGAAGGATGCAAGCTGTTTTAGAAGAAGGAAACATCCCCGAATTAGCTTCAGGATCTCCAATTGAGGAGGTGAAAGGGCGAGCAAGGGCATATACTTACCACCGTCAGATACCAGCCATGTTCACGAAAACGCGGCGGGAAGTTGGCTTCAGCTTCGTCAAACAGCTTCGTCAATGGATCCTTCGCAGCAGCAGCAGCCGTTGAAGAGTTGCGATTGCCCATTGCCAGTGATCTGTAAGTGTTAGAGTATACTGGCCTCGAAGAAATCATTCCGCGTTGAAAGGTCGGTGTGATTCCCTGCACCACGGCCCTACCGCATGTAAGAAGAGCAGTTTCTATTTTCGATGGGGGCACGCAGCGAGATCGGCATTGGAGAATGCGGGGAGGTGCCGCAGTAGCAGACCATCGTCCCGTATTGAGGAACAACATGGTGTGGGGTGATGTGATGATGGAATAGGTATGCTCCCAGGTTGTGCTCATATGCTGCAGCGGGTACATATATTTGCTGGAATCTCAGCTCTTAAACGAACGATTCTTTGGCAATCTAGGTAACTCCCGATAGTCAGCTTGTCGGCTTTCGATCACGTGGGGGGCCTTTTCAATCTTGTGGATCTTTGGGATCAGGCTGAGCTCATTTCACGATGGTAAAGCAGCGAGATGGCATGTCTGATTTCTGGCTATGCTATGCAACGTTGATATTTTTACGCTCGATAAATACTATAAAACACTAGATTATAAGGGTCGTATAAATCAAAATAGCTTGCACCAATAAAAGCAATAGGCGGGTACTAGCTTGACTAGTATACTGCTAATTTAACCATTGCAACTTGTGGGGTATTGGGGCTAATATTTGGTACTCTTAGTATCAAACAGTTTCTCATTCGAGTTACAAAAGATTCTTTTTGTGTGATTTTTTTGGGTGTTAGTCGTTTTGACTTCGGCTCTTTCCGCCTACAGTAATGTAGCCCAAACCGATCCAATTAAAGACGTACATGGGTCCGGTTCACATACGGAGTACACCCTCGATCTAGTGTTTCTTAGAAGTGCGCGCGCCTTGCCTAATGTGGGGATCGCGGTTTTATAATGCGGGCTTGAAGTCTGGTCGGTTACAACATTTTTACAAAGTTGATTAAAATGCTTCCGCTTTGTCAGTTCCGAATTCATTCAATATTCTTCACAACTTTGATATCTAGATCTACAGCAATGGGGGACCTGCCTATTTCTGATTCAGTACTCTATCTCCTTTCTATCGTCCCTCCTGATTCTGAACATCAAGCAAAATTTCTATATCCTCCCTCCATCCCCAATACAGCAGCAAGAAGACCTAAACTCCATCTCCCTCACCCCCAATAACCAACCCATCCACCCCCACCCCCATCAACCTTCACTCTTCTCACTAGGAATCGTCACCCCCTCCTCAATCCCCCTCACAACCCCCCCCACCAACCCCTCCAAATTCCTCTCCAAACTCCCCTTAATAACCCCCACAATCAACCGCGAACAACTAACCCGACTCTCACACCTAATCACCAACCCCTCTCCCTCCCCCTCCCCTTCCGCCCCTTCAACCCTAATCACCGTCTCCGTCACAACACTCAACGGGCTCTTCCCCCTTAGAAAAATCCCATCCGTCAAATTCGTGTACTCGCCCGCACTCTCGACGTCCGAGCTCCACAGCCCGCCGGGGACGTCGGCCACCTTGTCGCGGATGGTGTAGATGCGCGTTTCGGCTATTTTCTTGGATTGGTGTTCGGTGGGGAGCGGAGAGGGCGTAGAGGTAGGGAGGGAGGTGTAGGAGGTTAGGTTGCTGTCGGCGGAGAGGATGAAGGCGTGGTTGTGGAGGTAGGTGAGGGCTGTTGAGCGGGTGATGGAGGGGGGGAGACGGTGCGTTTTGGTGAATGTTGCTGTGTGGGGGTTAGTGGGTGGGGTTTTGGAGGGGGTGGTGGGGTTACTGGTCATTTTGGATGAGGAGGCTGATTTCTAGTTCAAGAGGGATGCTGATGATGAGAAGACAAGAGAGATTCGATGTATGTCAGGATAGAGCAGTGCGGCTAGCTTTATTCAACCATAGCGCTGGGGCCATGTTTCTCAAACAAGTGTCGTCGACGGAGACCCGAACACAAGCACGATGCGAGCTGTTTCTATGAGCATGACATCCGATCCGAGAGGCTGTTAAAGAGCTAATCGCCATGCGTTTCATCTGATCTTGCCACCTATAATCCGCGATCCGTCATTCTGATCTGGCGTTTTGAAAATGAACTGGATCGATGTGCAGATCTATTAAGGTATTCCGATACTTAGAAAGGCACGGAATTTCACCGAACTACTCGCCAAATGATCTACAGACCAAGAGATCTTAATAAGCAAAACCCTTAAACAGCAAGTGATAACTATATCTCCCTCCAACACATGCAACCAGCCTTAACGCCATCCAATCCCCTTAGTCTATATCTCAACTTCCTTAACCCCATCAATCAACTCTTCCTCACCCTCAACCTCAGAAAAATGATCTCTGGCAAATTCGATGCCTATGTCATTCCAACATTTAGACTAACATGGAGCTTCATCAACTAAACAAAACATTTAAACATCACCTAATAATGACAACATATCCCTTCTACCATCATCAAGACCTCCTCAACGCCACCCAATCTTCCTACTCTATCTCTATCCCTCCACCCTCAACCCACCACTCAATCACCCCTTCCTAACCATCAATCTAACCATCAAGGGCCCCTTATCCCACAAATTAAACGGCCGCTGCCCCTCCAACCACCCCTCCCCTCCCTCCGACAACTCCATATCGAAATTCCAAATCACCCTCGCGAGAATAAGCCGCATCTCCGTGTACGCCAAACTGTATTTTACATCAGCCACTCTTCATTCCGCACCCTCATCCCCAACCCAAATCCAATCCAAACCAAACTAAATCAAAGGGAAAAATAAAATAAAATAAAAACAAAACTTACTTCTTCCCCAAACAATTCCTAGGCCCAACATGAAACGGCTGCAACGCCTCCCGATCATCGTCCTCGAACCGCTCATCGCCAAGGAAGCGTTCAGGGTGGAACGAAACCGGGTCCTTGTAGATGTTTGGGAGGAGACTTACAAGTGCTAAGACTTTGGCCAGATTGCCAGGTGAAGGGAAAATATCAGGAGTCATTGTGATGGAAATTGATAAAGCAAAAGTATTAAGGGAAAAAGAGGAAGGTTTTCAGAGTGGAAGTTTAAAGAGGAGGTAAAGAAACATTTTAATCATTGCATGAGGGGCAACAAGTGATGCACTCTCAAACTGGCTTGAGCTTCCTCGCTTCGTGTTCGTAATCAGGTTCAGCATGGATTACCCTCGTCCATTCAAACTGGACGATAGGAACAAGATCAGATGACGGATAGTTTGCCCCAATCACATATTTCGAGTACTTAGAGCACCATGAAGCCTGGTAATGTAGTATATCGATTGGATGAAACTCTGAAACATCTCGCATCGGACTGTCAAACCACCGGCACGAACCGAAGTCTAACCTCTCTCGCGATTGGGGTGTATGCTGTTATGGGGACCCTGTGGCAAGTCTTTCCCCAAAGAAATTTTGACATGGTTCGTGTTTGTTAATTTGAAGTTTCCATCCTCGAAACAGTGGCAAAAGGAGCATGAATTCCCAAATTTGCAGACAAGGCGGAAAGTTCACGACTAACATAAAACAAAGAATAGAGTCAGAGTACTGAGCTGTGGATAGCAATTTGTCCTAGCAATTCCATTCGAAATAACCCAACAAAACATCTTCGAGAATTCATGAATCTTGATCAGATTATATATAGACTCTAGGCATATGCAAAGAATCAACGGCAACAGACCTATATGCAATAGAGGTCGATAGAGACCTGAGTTGATATACCCCTTGTGAATCGCTTGTCTCCACAAGTTTGGTCATTGTACTGTACATTGCAGGAGAGCAAAGACTTGAGATCCCAAAGGGACTTTTGGGAGAAGCGTGCACGGACGACAGGCTAACGCTTTAGGGATTAGTGGAAAGGAAGTAGAAGAGAAGCAGAGTTGAATTCCCCACCTAGGTACGCTGCTGTATATTACCTCCAGATGGTAGTCTATCATTGTCCTTCTCCAGGTGCCGTCCTCCTCTGCTTCGCCGACAAGTAGTGTATCTTTCCTTTCCATCCTCGACCAGTCGAAACTATTGTAAATGGGTTGCATCAACGATCTGCAGTACTGGCTTATCGTTATCGTTATCGACGTCTTATCGTGCAGCAGCATTAGCATTTCTCGTCAGCAAAAGGCCGAACCCCCAAGCCCAAGAAAGAAACAGACGGGAAATCCATTCCCTCTGCATCCCACCATTCCTCTCTCAACATCCTCCCACCGTACAAGATCCATCTATATATCGCGCGCGCATCGTGGGTCTGAATCAAGCGGTGTGACATCCGGCTCCATCTTGCTTCTCATCCCCTCTTTGTATCCGTTCTCCTGTTTGTCTTATCGCTGGCAGAGCCCGTGCTTACCCCTTCCACCCTCTCCCGACAAGGACAGACGGCAGAATGATTTCAGGCGTGATGGCTGGGAGCGGGGGTCCAAAGAGCCCTAAACAGGCAAAGAAGCAGATGTATAGCATGGGAAATGTATGTCTCTGTCTCTGTCTCTGTCTCTGTTCTGCTCTCTGCGCCGTGTGTTCTTCGTCGTTTTGCTTCAATGTGCCTTTGTTGTGTTTCTTTGGCTTGGTGATGTAGAGAACGCACGTGCAGAACAAGGCGCATCGTTTGGCTGCTGCAGCATCCACCACCATTCCAGCATGTGTTGGGTTGGCGGTGAAGAGAAATGCAGCAGAGTTGAATGGGGCTGCAGTGCCTTGCCAAGATGCAGACCGGGAGAAGTATGTTCCAGTCCAGTGCAGTCTGCTGGTACTTGGGTGTCCCTCGACCCGACACTCGGCTTAAGGGACGCTGAAGTGGAGAGGTGGAGAGGTGGAGAGGGCGTGGTATTAGTGTTCCAGGAACCCGAGGTTGAGGATCTCAACAGTTGTGGTACAAATACAGTACCAGCCCAGCACCGATACCTAGGATATCGGGTATCTGTGACTACAGTACATCCAAGTCAGTGCTCTGTTACCATTGGAGGGGAAGAGCGCCTGCATATACAGTACTTTCCCATGACCCCAATCTTCTTGTCTTAGTCTCCTGATCCAGTTCGGCGGGACAGCTGATGTTCCCACTGGAGATGCCGAGATATTGCGGTAACGGGCGCTGCTAGCTGCAGCGCAGTAACCGTCGATGAGGAGATTATTCGACGGATGGGCGAGAAGAAAAAGAAATGCCCACAAATAAAATGCACCTGATACTCGAATACTTCTGGAAGGATTGTGCATGCGTGGAAACAAAGACAGATGCACGTCGAGTATATGCTCGAATATCCAAGTATGAAGTAATGAGAAATAATAAGGAGGGAGATGCAATAATATATGTGATGGATATGTGATGAATACTGTACTGTAGTGAGTATAGGATTCGCAGTCGCAGCCGCAGCCTCGTGCGGGGTGGGAAGGGAAAGTAACGGGGGCCAAGAGGGAAAGGGCCACTGGCACTGATTTGACACTGAGGGGCTTTTGATCGTCATAATCTCGCAGGGGCCCCAAGCCGCCGACCCACAGGGAAGGGAAGCCTAGCTAGCCTCAGCAGTCCCCAGTCCCCAGTCCACCCACGCCCGAGGGAAGTTGACCCGAGCTTCCACCACCATTTCCATCACAACTTTACAGTAAAACTTTCGTTCTCCATTCAACCTTCCAGCGCTTTTCCTCTCCCCTCACCACCACACGATATTGCACCCCCCAACACATTCACGAGTCCAGTCAATTATCAACGGCTACATGGAATCGTCATTACATTGCACAATTACTTTGCACTCGTAATCAGACCGTCGACGGCGGGTCTCGCGATTCAGAGCAAGCCGCTCGAAGCCGTTATTTCCCGGTCTTCTTGATACCTCACGCGATCAACTCCACACATCATCCCATTCTACACCTCTTCTTCAATTACCCCGAACACCTTTCAATTCTTCTCCAGCTTCTCCTACAACTCTCCGCTCGTCTGAAAATTCCACAAAAATGGAGCTCGCACGTCCCTCCAGAAAGACTAACGGCGTGGGCGTCCAGGTCGGCGACACTCAGGTCTGCGTGGTCATGGTCGGTCTGCCAGCTCGAGGCAAGTCATTGATCGCACAAAAGGGTAAATATCTCCCTTTTCTTGTATCACAGTAACTCGCAGATCTAAAACTGACGTCCTGCGCTCCCAGCTCAACGTTACCTCAAGTGGCTCTCGATCGATGCTCGAGTCTTCAACGTAGGCAATTACCGACGAAAAGGCGCCGCACAACCTACTGCCGATTTCTTCGACGTCAACAATGCAGAGGGTGAACGTGTCCGACGAGCTGCGGCCGAGGCTGCGGTCAATGATATGATTAAGTGGTTCAAGCACGAGCACGGAATCATTGCCATTCTTGACGCTACCAACAGCACAAAGTCTCGCAGACGCTGGATCAAGGATCGCTGTGATTCAGAAGGCATTGAGACCCTTTTCGTTGAAAGCAAGTGTGATGATGAAGATCTGATTATGAGCAACATTCTTGAGGTGAAGACTACTTCTCCGGACTACAAGGGACAAGATCCTGAGAAGGCCGCTCAAGATTTTCGTAATCGCATTCGCAATTATGAGAAGATCTACGAGACTATTGATGAGTCTGAGCAAGATCTTACTTATCTGAAGATCATGGATGTGGGCAAGAGATGCATCATCAATGCGATTCAAGATTACTTGCAAAGTCGGGTTGTCTACTACTTGATGAACTTGCACATCAAGCGCCGATCTATCTGGCTTTCACGAGTAAGTCTACCGTCCCGACCTCAGGACACAGCTAATTATTCAAGCACGGTGAATCAATGTATAATGTTACTGGTCAGATTGGTGGTGATGCAGATCTGTCTCCTCGAGGTGAACAATATGCTTCGAAGTTGCCTGAACTGGTTATGCAATCATTTGAAGTAAGTTATCTCTGCCCAGACTAGATCCTTTGCTTATTTTGCCAGGGACAAGAACACCCTCTCACTGTCTGGACTTCAACTCTCAAGCGTACCATTGCGACCGCTCGACACCTTCCTAAGGAATGGAACCAACTCCAATGGAAGGCTCTCGATGAACTTGATTCGGGTGTTTGCGACAACATGACATATGCTGAGATTGCGGAGGAGTATCCAGAAGATTTTGAGGCTAGAGACCAAGATAAGTACAACTACCGTTACCGAGGCGGCGAATCGTAAGTCTTCTCCTCTACTTCTGTCGTCTCATGCTGACCTCTCCAGCTACCGTGATGTTGTTATCCGACTTGAACCCATCATCATGGAACTCGAACGAAGCGAGAATATCCTGATTGTCACCCACCAGGCAATCCTGCGATGTATCTATGCCTACTTTATGAAGGAAGACCAAGAACGATCACCATGGCTCAACGTCCCTCTTCACTGTCTTATCAAGTTGACCCCTCGAGCATACGGTACCGAGAAAGTGGTTTACAAGGCTAACATCGATGCTGTTTCGACATGGCGCGGCAAAGGCAGTAAGGCCCTGCATGAGGATCCAACCGAAGAGACGGAGAGTTTGGCGAAGTAGGTTAAAGGGGATGAAGAAAGACGAGAGTTCGAATATTTTCATTTTAGAATATGTTTTGCTGATCTAGTTTTTGGTGTTTTCATAGGCTGGCTGATGTTCACGTTTCTCTTCAAGAAGATGTTTCCCTTGTCAATGGTCCCCAAGCTTCTTTCGTTGCGTCAAGGGAGGGAAATATCACTATTGAGTCTGAGTTTGTTAAATTTCCTACGCATTACGCATACGGTATGAAGGCAGACGGTATGAAGGTAGACGGTATGAAGAAGGCATCCTGGGTCAAGGGGATAATTACGTATCCCCCATACCTTGGGGTGACACACTTTGAGAAGACCATGAAGGAAAACGAGAAGCCAGTGGAGGAGTCCGTTGGGGTCTTGGGATGTGGGGTCTCGCTACCTTTGGGTACACATTACGACGGGCTGCAGCCAAACTACAGCGAAAGAATGCAGAAGATGTTTGATCTGCAACACGGATCATCCGAAAACTTATCGGCTGCCGATATGAAGCTCAAGGAAGAGTACTCGAGGATGACTGAGGGTTGAGTTTCGCTCTGTGTCTTGGGTCCTTGTACACTGTCGCTCTCTGGTTCTCTACATTTCGGTTTTTACACTTCTTCGACTTTCTTGTTCTCTCGACGATCCCCGCTCTCGGTTACTCACTTACGACTTTTCGATTTGTTTTCTTTTCGGCGCGCATAAAAGAATGGATGCATGGAAGATGGAGTTGGCGGTTTATCTGTGCATGGCTATGGAGTCTGGTGCGGTGGGGGTGTTGGTTGGTTGGTTTTTCTTGTGCATGAATGATGGAATGGGGAGGAATAGTATACATAGATGCTTGCAATGAAATGCTTACGATAAGGAACGAATACTACTGCGAAAAGACGAATATCAGGCTCAGTTTTGCGGTTGTCATACTTGGTGGGGATTAAGGCTCTGCTTTCGTGCGGTGCTGGCTTGGTTGAGGTTCCGTTTGGGATTGAGACTGGGCTGGTGGCTGCGTGAGTTAGCTGGTAATTGATCCTTGCCCACATTTTGTTGTTCTTGGTTAGGTGTGAGGGTTCGTGTGTGGTAATGTGATGTGATGTGACGTGATGTGATGTGACCTTTTCACCCTCGCTCTTCTTGTGTCAGTCAACGCAGCGCAATCAAAGTCTTTCTCATCAGCCCCTATTTAGTGACCCGTCCCAGCTACCCTTCCTCCTCCCATCCTCTTCTTATTGATATCCGACACTTGTCGAGATACTCAGACTCTTGGGGTACGAATTAAGTGATCGAGAGTCATCCTAAGATTGACGCGGCGTTGCATCCATAAATCTACTGATAGGTGGCATTATATTACCGCAACGTTTGTGAGGAACGGTAGGTAGCAAGGACCGGGATTTCCAGTTGAAACATGTTTGTTGGAGTGAGAGGACAGATCCGCGGAACGTGGGTCAAGAATTTTTCGGGGGACGGAGATTCGGGGGGGGGGGGGGGGATCGCAGGAAGGAAAGTGGGAAGTTTGGTTCTGGGATGTGATGTGATGGGTTTGCGGTCGTGAAGTTATATTTCACGTGTACGGTTTCGATCCAAGGTCTGGAGGGTTATAGAAGAGAAGGTTAATGGGATTTATTCTATTTATTCTATTTATTCTATTTATTCTATTTATTCTATTTATTCTATTTATTCTATTTATTCTATTTAACGAATTTAAAATTATTTTATTAAGAACCGTTTTTATGTTTAGAAAAATCTTTATTATTTTTTCAGAAAATTAAAAAGCAACGATTTTTTTTATTTTAATTAACTATGTTTTCGCGAGAATCAACGATTTTTTTTATAATTACAAAATGCGACATGCAACAAAACTTCCTAATCATCGTCTTCAGTCAAGTCAATGATCGTGGATGATCCAGACTTTCCGCTCTCCTTATGTCCGCCCGCCGCCAGACTATTCCAGATCGCAGTAGCAAGGTCATCATCATAGTCACCGCGGGTCTCGTCCCATCCCTTTGGTCGCATTTCTGGTGCAAATGCGCTCCAATCCTTACCCTTGCCTTTGAGATCGGGCCCCTTAAATTTCTTGGCTGGTGGACCGACATCGTCGCTGTCACCATGTTCGTCGTCATGACCGTACTTGTTCTTTGGCTCTTGTCCGGTGAATGCATCAGGACGAACATCGGTCGAATCCTCGACATCCTTCTGACCAAAGTTTTGCTGGAGGCGAGCCATCAATTCTCCTTCATTGGTAAGGAACGAAGCATCGGCTCGGACGCCAGTTTGGAATCGATAAGACTGGGATTCGATGATGCCGATGACTGTAGCGATGATCTCTGGGTTCCTGGTAACTCCTCCTGTAATCATCGAGTTAAAATGGAACGCAGAAGGAGGGAGGGGTAAACACAAACCAGTAAAAGCCTTGCCCATCAGTACCTCGCAGTCCTCGCAGAGATACAGACCACATCCCTTGACCGTTACCTCTTCTCCGTCACCATTGAATCCGATTTGCTCCTGGCAGCACTTGAAGTCGGCCAACGAGGGACAGATGCTGCACCACTTAGCCTCCTTAAGCAACTTGCCAGGCGCAAAATCCCTAGCAAAGCTAGCCTGAGCTGCCTTATTGACCACTTGGGGATCGAGTAACGGGGTATCAGCGACCGTGAGTGGCACAACTTGATGCTTGAAACAAGTCATGATCTCGATGCGAGACGTGGTGCAAGCTCCGCACATCTTGGTAGGCATAAGTCCCAGCTCCGAGTAACCACCGGAGATCTCTTCGAATCCGCTGCCATCAGGCCAATAGAAGCCCTCTACGTTCTTGGGACCGCCGAATTTATCCGTCAGACCTGCCTGTCCAAAGAAGGGAGATTCGCAGAAGTGGCAGACTTCATCCTTAGGGGGACTGATGGTTGTTGACTTCTCGCCGGTTTGTAGTTCGAAAGGCGAAAACTCGGGGGGAGGTTGGTAGTTGAAGGTAATAGGGTGGCAGAACGAGGTCTTCATGTGGATGTGGCGAATGCCTGCGGTGATACCTACTAGCTTCGGGCTCTCGACAACGACATCGCAGCTTCTCTCCTTTCCCTTCCCCTTTCTGGTAGACGATGATGTGAGTTTCTTGTCTTGCTTGCGCTTTTGCCTGCTGGTGTAGCGTTTTTCGATCTCGCCAGCAAGGGTCCTGGTGTTGGTGTTCGGGGTATGCGGCTCGCCGGCTTGGTCTCTGCTTGTGAAGCCTTCTGGAGTTGTCTCGCGGTTGCGTATGTTTTTCTCTCTGAGGATCAAGTTTGGTGCGAGGGCGCGGAGGGAAGCAGGGAGTTCTGTATACTCTCGAATGGACGTGAACTCGCAATGTTGATCGAGTTTCTTGCAATAGGAGCATGGGCCGAGGGCTTTCTTGCCAACGAGGCTGCATCGTACCTTCTTGTATCGACATTGGTTACAGCTCACATATTTTCGGTCCTTAGCTGCTAGACGTCCTTTCCTCAAGTTCGTGAAATACTCTCGTTCTTCTTTACTGCGAGAGAGGACATCGTTCATTCTTCTGCTCAAGGTATCTTCGTCTCTTGGACCAGCACAGCAAGGAAGCTCGTCGTCGGCACATGCTTGACAGCTGTTCTGATACCTTCCGGCGTCAATATCGTAGGAACACTCCATCCTAAGAGCCTTACACCGCTCACAGGCTTTCTTAAACTTGGGAGGGATGATGAGCTCGCAATCGCCCTCGCAATCATCACATGCTTCACAAGGATATGTGTGGGGATCTTCGAGGAGGGAACATGCATCGTTACCGGAAAGGAAGCATGCCTTGCAACCTCGGCGTTGGGGATGACCAGCAGTGAGATCGTCGAGGGTCAATCCATCGTCTCTGCTGTGGTGTCAGTGTCTGCATGTTTTCTGAGATGATGCTGTAAACTTACCTCGTAGATATGCCCCAACGTTGAGGCTTCTTCACAGTTCTCCTGGACTTCTTTGGGAAGGAAGCTCCATATCCAGAACCATCTTCAGAATCTTCACCATCCGCGTGTTCGCTCTCGTTGCCATCTTTGATAGATCTCAAGTATTCAAGTGAGTTCGCTTCGGTGAAGTGAAATGTGACAAGCGAACGATATCCCACCATGCTTCTCTTCCTGACAATGAGGTTTCCATCTTCGTCAAATTGATCGACTTTGACTCTCTTGACCTTCGGGGCAGATGATGGCTCAGGTGATGGTGTGAGATGACGGCGCTTGCCCGACGGATCGTATGTGCCAGACTCATCTTGATCAATGTATGCGCTTCCACTTCCCGTCGGATTGAAACGTGCCTTGTGAGATGCAGCTCGGCGATGTGAGTCGATGAATTCCTTGAGCTTTCGCAGGTCGCGTTGTTTCTGAAGCCATTCAGAGCTTCCATAACCTTGAGCGAAGAATTCATCCTCAGGAGCATAACGAGCTGCTCCGAGCGCAGGGGTGGGGGAAGGTTCGCGTTCGTCTTCGTCGTCGCTGGGTACCAGTGGTATATCTGGACGTGGTGAGGCTTGTTCGTCCATGATAGAGGCTCGCGAAGAAGGAAAGGGGGTGGTAGTTGGGATCTCGGATCGCGGATAAACTTCGGAGTTTTGTGTTTCGCCGAGGAGTTGAATTCGTGAGGAGGAAGATCTGGGGAAGAAGATAACCCAGACCACTAGTGCGATTAGGTTTTTGGAGCTAAGACCGTTTTGTCCGTCCCCATACAGATCAGCGGAAAGGTGAATACAAATCGGTGAAAGTGGAATGAGATCAGCGAAAAGGTGAGTACATCTCAGTGAAAGTAAAATAGAGACCAGCGGAAAAGTAAATACCGATTAGCGAGAATAGTGAATACAAAGTAGTAAGATGGTGAAGACTCCAAGGCACAGTATATTCCCTTGGTCATATGTTAGTTTCTTACTACTTTTTATTCTAATCTAAAAAGGATAGGACTTATCCCGTTTCAAACTACCGGTTTGCTGACGGACTTTGTATCAATTTGATTTGTACACTTTCTTTCTAGATTCAAGCAAGCTAAAATATAATGAAGGAAGTTTGTTTGCATAGTTTTGTCCCAAGTTTCTATAAAGTCTTAGCGTTTCAGTATATAAAGTATAGTGTATTCCTCCGATCAAGTGTTAATTTCTAGTTACTTGATTATTCTAATTTAATCTAAAAAGTAGAGAACTTATGCGGTTTTGAAGTGCTCAATTACTGACAGACTTTGTGTCTCCAGTCTTGATTTTGATTATGCACTTTCTTTATATTCAAGCAATATATTTCTATATGTTTGATGAACTAACACGTGATCAAAAAATACATTGTATAGTCATGTCTAGAGTCTTTACAAGGTCTTAGCTTTTTCCTCTAATCATATATTAATTTCTTGCCATTTTTTACTTCAATTTGAAAAGGAGAGAACTTATGCTGCTGTAAAGTGCTCAATTGCCGCCGGGCCTAGTATCTTCAGTCGTATATTTGTTCATGCCATCTCTTCAACTTCAGGTAACATGTCTCCATATTTTGGCAAGCTAACATACAAGGGGGGTACACGTGCAGTGTTTCCGAAGCCTTAGGTTCAGTGCCTTACTCCACGCAAGTACAGTGTACGCGTTGACCATAGGTTGATTTCTTGCCACTTGATTATTATACTTTAACTTGAAGACGAGAGAACTCACACCGCCTTAAAGTATTCAATTGCTGACGATCTTCGCTAAAGTCCTGTTTCCACTCCTCCCATTCATCGTCATATAAATCGGCAATTGTTTCCAATTGCGGTGCAAAGTTCTTTTGCCTTGGTCTCGGTGGTGGTGAACTGTGACGCTTCCTTTTCATCTTTTTAGGAGACCTGACCTTGCTGGACTTCACGGCCAGCATGAGAGTGCACTCTTTTCCCTCCGATACTTCCTGTAAGCTTAGACATGATCAGGGAGTATGCTTTATGGGTGTGTTCAGAGTGCTCATAAAGCCATAATATAGTGTACCTTGATCCTATGTTAGTTTCTTACTGCTCGATCTTATGCCGCTTTAAAGTGCTCCCTTGCTGATGGACTTTGATTCTTTATACAAATTATGTTTATGTACACTCTTAAAATGCATGTCTCCATATTTCTAGCAAGTTAGCATATGATCAAGGGCGGGACAATGTATCGATATCGCTTCGAGATAAAAAGGGGAGATCTCGGTTCGCGGGTAATCTCCGGGCGTCCTAGTTTGTGGAGGATCTGAAATCGCTTCGAGAAGAGGGACCGAAGAGATAGCTGAGACGGCCAGTGTACTCAGAGACATTGAGGCTACGACTGCTCAGTCTCCTCAATGCAGACCAGGGAAAAGGTTGACACGAACTCACTTTCAAGCTTGAGCCAGTTGATGACATTAATGACAAAGGCCCGCACCCCATCAGACTTCTTTGAAAGCGCTATGTTTTAGGGTCCGAAGGATCTGCTTCTCCTAAACAGCTTAGAAAATGTGTTTTGAATAGCAGCTTGGTAAATACAGCTATACATCGTTATATTCTGATGGATGTGCTAAGACTATCTAATCGTTCTAACATCAATCAGCGATAAAGCGAAGATATAAAGCTGCTCCTTGTGTTAAGAAGTATCTACAATAAACTACGTCTAATGTATCGGTTTGTAAAAGTGTCAATGTTCGCCTCTCTCCTAGGGACAACGGAGAATGAAAACAGTCGCTAGAATTTGTGTAATGAAATTATTACAACTGAGACTGTCTCGTCTTTTGGACATAGATCAGGAAAAGGTGAAGACTCTAAGGTATGATCTGTGTGCAGGAATTCTAATGAGTCCTCAGGCTCTTACTCTGTAAAAGTATTGAACTCGCTTCGAAAAAAGGGGGCATCGCCTCGCGGGTAATCCCTGGGAGTGGTAGAGTTGAGGTCGCTTCGAGTGAGATAAGGGGAGGCGCTAGCTCGGCGGAGTAATTCGGTCAGGTATTTTGAGGCCAGGACTGTTCCGTTGCCTGACACGAATCAGCGAAAGGGTGAATGTAGAGCATTGGAAAGGTGAAGATACAAGGCTGTGCTTTGGTGATGTGATTGATTTGATTGATTTGAAGTCAAGACTAAACTGTCCTAGCTACTTGTAATCATCAGCGAATATAGTATTTACGAAGAAGTACGTCTCAATACTGTGATTCATAAAAGTGTTGAAGTCGGCCAAAGGAGACTGAAGATGACCGCTACAGCGACTACTGTAGTGAAGTCTTTGAGACTGTTTTGTCCCTATAGGACAGATCAGTGAAAACTGAAGACACAAGACTATGGTTTACGTGAATAGTTAAGATCATTTGCGTCTCAATCTTTTCATTTGGATAGGTGTCAAAAGGCGGCCTATGATAGAGAAGAAGAAATGAAGATGATTGCTCGGAAAACAAAATCTGAGGAGTGTCTGCACTTAATTACCTAGTCCTGCGTCATCCGGCTAACGCAGATCAGCGAAGACAGTGAAGGCAGAATACTGTAGTTGGTGTGCAACGACGCTTACAAAGATGTACGTCTCAATCTCGTGGTTTTTGCAGGTGCCGAAGTCGGTTTTGAAACCTGCTTGTAGAAATTAAGAAACTTGTGGAGAAGGACAAAGAGAGAGAAAGATATCTGATCAAACCACTGGTGAGAAGTGGACATTCGATCCTGGCTCAATCTATAAACCGGCGAAAAGAGCGAAGGTAGGAGGTCGTCGTAGTTTATAGAGATGCTGAACTTACTTGATAGAGAATGAAGAAAAAGGGTCAGACCATGAGTGCAGTAAGAAGTCAAAGCAACTTTATTGTGCTGATAAAGATCAGCGAAGAGGGGGGAGATGTCAGACTACGATCTTCCGGGATAAGGGCTTGAAGTCTGTTGTAACGATTCAAAGAGCGTCAACACTTGTTCCTCACAGCTGTAAATTTTCAAAGGCCGATTGCCTTTTTTTATTATTAAGTGAAGCTACATAAAGATACACTGCTGTCTCGAGTACTCCCCAACATCTTGCAACACGTAACAACTTTTTGGTGGAGCACTTTCAAATCAGTATAGTTGGTGTTTAGCTTAAGTCACTGAGACAGCATGATGTCTACTGACGCTGAGAGCTTGTCTATGGCAAAACTGATTTGATGGCAAAGGTATGAAGGTGCAAAAAGGGGAGAAAGAACTTGAAACAATCTCAATGGAACACTAATCTATGATTGCAGACAATAGAAGGAACTTTCTGTGAAAGCATCAAGTTGGTAAATCCCCTTTTTGAGCAGATGACGTAGGCGAACCTCTGAATGTCATGTAGAATCAGGACTATGATAACGGCGTTGCGAGTTCATCACTAAATGTGTCAGGTACAGGTATGACTCGAAGAAGGAGTCATGGCCAACATCTTCAGCAGGAACAAACCAGCGCCGAGATATGGAAACCGAATCAGGTAAAGCTCGGGTTGTAAGTTTTCTGAAGCTTTAGTGGTCATCAGAAGAGAACAGTATTCCCCAGCCAGTTGATTTTCATGAGATGACCATAGTGACATAGAACCTGCCTAGTTTGATGGCTGAGACGAGTGGCCACAGCGAAAGAGGGGGGTATCTAACACTGGGCGAAGACTCTGAACGTCAACGTTTACCAAGCCTGTTTTCCGAGATGCAAGGAGTTCCAGCTCGAATCTCAAAGAGAAGTATCTGGTTGTACAACTACAATAGATGATGTTATCACAAGGATAAGATGCCCAACTCAAGTTCATCAGGATGGAAATGTAGCACGAGGAACAGGCTGAAGCCAAGTCTTGATTCAAAATATCTAGGGACACAAACGACATCGAGACTGAGACTATTTGAATAAAGGAATATAAATATTGGTAAAGCGTAAGTATAGTGCTCATCTGCAACAGTCAAGGAGTAAGTGTACTGCTTCGCGCATGCTTGAGCAATGAGCCTGGGCAATGGCAGGCTTGAGTCTTCCTTTCTTCAAGAACGAACTTTCCCTGAGGGCGCTATGAGAATTTATCAACCGCTCGTCCATCTCTGGGAAGATAATACGTATTCACTAGACAGAATGCACAATGATAGAAATTGGGAAGCCATGATCATTGTTGGTTGTCATTTGAGGTCTGCAAGCAGCTAGCCCGCTGAGGTTAGCTCGCACGCTAAACAATTTGTACTAAACTTCGAAAACTCTGGTGCATTTCTTCATCCTAAACCATCATCCACCAAGCATGTCTTTTGGCTGAACAACAACGAATTCCCACCCCAGGTGGCGGGATGAGGCTCTTCTTGATCAGGCACGGCGAGACCGTCGATAATGTTGCAGGGAACTAGTATGGATCGCCCTTCTCAGGTAGAAACTCTTTGCTAACAAATATTCAGCGCCGGTACAACAGATTCCGCCCTCACCAATCACGGTGTCCTTCAAGCCAATCGTCTTGGATCACATTTTTCTGCGACAGACATTCGTGTCACACATATCTTCTCTTCCGACCTCAAACGCGCGTTCAGAACCGCTGAAGCAATTCGCGAAGCTCAAGATCCTGCACCCTCGAAGACGACGAAACTCGAGATATTGCGAGAGCAGGACTTTGGGTTCTATGAAGGCAAACAATTCTTCGAGCGGCCGAAGGAAGGGAACAAGACTGGGAAAGACGCACATCTTGAAGCTCATCGTGACGAGCCTGGTTTCCAAGATGTAGAGAGCAAGGAGAGTATGAAGTTACGAATGGAGACATTCGTCGATGATCATCTTGTCCAGTTGCTACATGAGGTTGAAGCACATCATTCTGTGGTCGTTGTCGCACATGGGATAATCCTGAGTCATCTGTGGAGATTACTGTTGAAGAGATTTCCTCCTGGAAATGTGGCCGTGCTGCCAGGTGTGCAAGCTGCAGAGAGGGGATTCAGTTTGGAGTACCTTGGCGGGTGGTCCAATACAGGCTACTTGGAGCTGGAAGTCAAGGCGAAGCAGGAGAAAGTTCACGAACACACTGCTAAGGGCGAAGAATCATCATTGCCTTCTAAAGCCAATTTGCCTGAACTCGAGTCGAACTCTGATCCTGCAGAAGAACCAATGCCATCCACATCCACCGCAGAGCTGTGTATCGAAGCTTCGAATGTTCCCCAGAAGCCGTCAATACCGCCTCCTCTCCCAGTCAACGCACCACCTGCGCCCTCGAAACTGCTCAACATGTCACTTCTCGTGATGGCAGTGAACAGTCAAGTACATCTGAAGGGTCTGAAGAAGACCCGTGGTGGCATTGGAAATTTGAAACACGATTCCAGTCAGAAGACTATGGACTCGTTCTTCAAGAAGCGAAGACTCGAGTAAGCTCTGGGTGCACGACGACGCCTTGAAGAGATGCCCGCGCGAATATACCAAAGGAAATATACGTGTTTAAAAGCTTATCTGGGTAAGTCTTGTCTTTTTTCTTTACGAGCCCATTCCAAGTGACATGATGATAAAACCCATTCACAGACCTGTTCTGAATTATATGTGGATCAAACGTTTCCAGTAAGTTACAAACCTTCTTATGCCCATCCTGAGTAGCCGTCCGTTTCGCTGCATTGCGTCTAGAGAATTAACGCTAACTTGCTGTTGTAGACTGCTGTCTGATCACTCAAACATGCTCTCGCATCTTGTTGTCTTCACATACATGACAAGATAGCTGACACGATCGCAGGCCCAGATCCATACAGTGCATATATCACCGAATTCCCGGCCACACAGCACGACTAGACTCGAGCGAAGATCAGGGGCAGATTGGATAATGGGGTATGGGGTATAAGCATTAGTCATATCATAACTCATAAAACACAAATCAAAATCCCAAAACTCCACCCAAAACTCCTCGCTCCATCGTTCATCATGGTCATATACTGCATCCATCATCATCATCCCTCACAACCCAACACAAGCCCCAACAACAAAAACCACCAACGCAGCAGCACTAACCCCCTCATTCCTCACCGCAGCCCCTGTATACTGACTCGGGCTTGCCGTACTGGTCGCATTCCCATACCCAGGCAACCCGCCGGTTCCGGTCGAGTAAAACGTACTAGTCGTCGTTCCGACTAACGTAGTAGATGTAATGAAGTCCGTGCTGGTGCTCGTGGGCGTTAGAGTGGATTGCTCAATGGATATTATGGAGGAGAGGTAGGAGGATATCTCTGCTGCTGTGGAGGTCGAGGTCGAGGTGGAGTTTAGTGCTGGACCGCCTGGTGTGACGGTGCTTAGTGTGCTGGACGGTGTGGGTGTTAGGGTTGGGGATCTGCTTGTTTGTTAGCTGGTGCGCAGAGAAGGGATGGAGGGAAATGTACAGAGTTGTCGTGGTGGTCGTTGATCCGGATAGGAGGACGGATGTATCTGTCGTGGTGGTAGTAGAGGAATAGCTCTCTGATGGCCACGCCGGCAGGACAGCCGTTGTTGAGACGCCATCTGATACTATGATCGTAGTGCTTTGGGCAGTTGCTAGAGCTGCTAGAAGGAGAAGGGAGAGGAGCGGTGCCATCTTGACAACGTTTGAAGAGAATTGATATTAGATTATGGCTATAGAGAAACGGAAGCACGCACAAAGGAAATGAAACGGGGAAGAGAGACAAGATACTTATCCTCCCCAACCTCGTTGCTAGTTGGCATCATGCGAGAACATGAAGACGTTCAAAATGCCATCATAAACCAACCTCCAGGGGCCGTTCCATGGCCATGCACAAAATGCA
The DNA here is from genome assembly GCF_001500285.1 of Mollisia scopiformis. Classification (NCBI taxonomy): domain Eukaryota; kingdom Fungi; phylum Ascomycota; class Leotiomycetes; order Helotiales; family Mollisiaceae; genus Mollisia; species Mollisia scopiformis. The sequence continues at coordinate 1,073,329 of NW_017263599.1, forward strand.
AAGCTTGGCAACGATGGTGTCCGTTCAACAGCTGTCAAACCTACCTCTGCGCGTGCGTGGTGGAAAACTGGGTTGAAGAAAACCAAGTGGCTGAACAGCATAAAGCCACAGCGATCGTCGCCTCAGTTTCCTGCCTTTTGCACATTTTCCTCAATGTACAACACTTAATTGGATGATTGAAGTCGACGGAGAGCTTTCAAGAGGGGAGAAGATAAAGAACGTGGCTGGTGAGGGGAAAGGTGCGTCATGCAGCATGAGCGTTGTTAGCCGAGATGCTGACAGGGGAGTGTACCTTGATTTGTGCGTTGAAGCCTCACGATACTTGAGTTTTGACGGAAGAATAATTTTGCGGGACATCATTGAATTGGATATCCAAGGTCGATGATAGTCAGTGAAGATGCGAAAGGGTAATTGTAATGCTTTTCATTCATGATATCTCGTCTATCATTTCATCTCAACAGGAAAGCAACAAGTCATGATATCTGTCAGCCCAGCCACTCCGATTCACAAACAAGAACTTCACATCAAGCATCCACATTCTCAAAATGGAAGGTTGGTACTCCAGGAACAGCACCCTCAGCAGGTTGCGGCAACGCCTCGACCTTCTTCTCCTCACCAACCACAACTCCCATCTTCCCACCCTCATCCACCTTAATGACTTCTACAACGCTCAAGCCTGCAGCTTTCTTCAATCCTAGAATCATATTCTTCAAGGTTTGGATTTCGTCAAATGCTAATTTGCGCTCAAAGATCATTTCTGGCTTCTCGCCTGCTACGAGTCTCTTCTTCAAGGTTTGCACGAACGCCATTGCTTTCTTGGCCTCGCCCATCTTAGTGATCTTGCCATTCAATTCCTTGTCGTTGGCTGATTTAGTGGCTGGGTCCCAATATTCACGGAGAAGCTCGATGTACTTCTCCTGCCACGCAGGGAACCTTGCAGCGGCGAAGATGGTAAGCTTCTTTGGCTTCTTGAGATCATAGCCAATGTCCTTGCCCTTTGCTTTCTTCTTTTGTTGAGAGGCTTCAGCTGAGGTAATGTTGGAAGATGTATTGCGGACATATTCACGTGCTGCAGTCAAGGCTGGGACGGCAGCGGGTGTCTTGGGGTAGAGGGCATTTTGAATAGTGTGAGGCTTCTTGAGGACCTCGAGCCAGATGTATTCTGACCAGTGAGGTGCGATGACGGCGAGAAGAAGAGCTTGGAGCTCAATATATTGCAAAACGAGATCGCGGTGCATCTTCACACCTGCTGCGATGCTAGCTTCGCGGTAGAAATCCCTTGCGCCGGTGAAATCGTACAGGGCGGATTTGAGAGCGAGCTTGTAATCGGTGTTTGCGTAGTGGTGTTTTGCTTCATGGACGAGGGAATTCATCTCATTCTCAAAAAGAGCGTCGAGGAAGTCGTTCTTTGGACCCGATCGAAGATTGTCTTGGTCCTTGACTTGTTCCTCACACCATTCTCTAAGAGTGAAAAGACGGAGGATGTTATTATCAGCAACATCTTCCTCGAAGTTTGCATCTGCAACTCCATCGCCGGCATCAGCTAGAGCAATGCGGCTTGCGTCTGCTCCATATTTCTTCACTAAATCGTCCAAGGTCATGAAGTTGCCAGTCGACTTGCTCATCTTCTCTCCATTGAGGAGCAAATGACCATTGGCACGAATGCCCCTTGGCCAGTACTCAGGGTCGAACATTGCAATATGGATGTAGAGGCAGAAGGTAAGATGGTTGGGAATGAGATCCTTTCCAGATACTCTGAGATCCATCGGGTACCAGTATTCGAATTCTCGTCTCATGGTTGCGAGGGCGTCTTTCGAGATACCACTTTCCTTGAGCATTTCGTCACTGAGCTCTCGTCGAGCAAACACGTAATCCCAGACTTCGTCGACCATTTGATCTGGCTTGACACCAAGAGGACCGGGAGTCTTGCCAAAGATGTCTTTGTGAAGAAGATGTGCGATGGTGTAATATGCCATATAGATGGTACTGTCACTCAAACTCTCAACCAAGAATTGTGGATCCCAAGGGAGTTTCGAGCCAAGACCATATGTTCTTGCGCAAGCCCACTGATTAAGCCAATTGAGAACACCATCAAATCCGTTCTTCGTCTCTTGAGCATATGTGTTAAGTCCCTTCCCATCTGCATTATCCACATATTTAAGGGCAGTCTGCTTCCATGACTCTTCTCCGTAGTCGAGATACCACTGGTCCATCAATGCGACGCAGCAGTCGTCCGCTGATCTGCTTACGACTTTCTTCTCTGGTTCAGCGTAGGCAAAACCTTCATTGGCATCGAGAAGCTGTTGTCTGACTTTTGGCTTTGCTACTTCAACCTTCTCGCATTTGAATTCGCCGATCACCATGACACCCTGGTAGAAGCCCTCCTTGTAAGCAAGTTCCTTTGCTTCCTCAAGCTGCTTGGTATCTTTCGGTGATGCAATCTTGAGCTTCTTGACCAAGAAAGGTGCCGTCAAGTCGCCATAAGTTGGTGTCTTGATAATAGGAACAATCTCCAACTCAGCCCACTCCTTCCTGATACCATAGTATTCCGCCTTCTTCGCAAGATCTGTGACAGTGGCGAAATCATCTGGACTGTCAGATGGTACCGACGTGACAACTCCAGTGCCTTTCGTAGGAAGGACCGACTCCATAGGTAAGATTCGAACACCGTCCTTGTGAACCGAGAGAGGTGCATTGACAAGTGTACCAACGCAAGCTGAACCAAGAATCTCCGCAACCTTCTCGCAAACGCCATTTTTAGGGAAAACGCCTTGATATGACATATTTCGTGCTGCCCGATCCGTGATGACATAAAACTCCTTTTCTGAAACCTTGAAAACGCCATATGTAATCTTTGGTCCAACAAAACAACAAGTCTGTCCATACATCGTCTCAGGTCGCAGGGTTGCTGGGACGAAGAAGATGTCTGCTCCCTCTGGGACTTTGCCTTTGATGGCTTTCTCAGCTTCTCGTGCCCACTCCTTGACCTTCAACTTCAATGCAGTGTACTCCTGAGGTCCAACACCTTCTCCTTCACTCCGGTCGTGATCCATACATGGTTGTCCGTCTTTAGGTGAGTAGATTGTGTATCTCTTGCCGAACTTGATCTTCTGCAATTCCTTGAGACGGTTCATTTGCCAGCGTATGAAAGCATCATAGTATGGATTTGCGTCTGTCGTAACAAATGATCTTCTCCAGTCGATTCTCGCACCAAAGTTCGTAAGATCTCGTTTGCACAATGGAGGGAAGTAGTCCAACCAATGTAGAGGATCAGCAAACTTGTGAATATCCTCCATAGGTATCCCAACAGCTCGCATGATCTGAAACTGGTACTTCATCTTCACAACCTTGCTGGCAGCCTTGCCCTTCTTCGCTGTGAACTTCGTCACATCTTCATGGTGCGTACTTGGCGTTGGTGTATTAGTCTTGTCTTCCAGAACATCGTCGTCCTTGTAATTCTCAAAGTTCTTCCCAAATAACTTGACCTCGTTTATAAGCTTGTCCGCACACGCCTTGATAGGCATACCCGTGCAGTGAAAGCCCATAGGAAACAGTGTTCTCTTGCCCTGCATACGTGCAAACCCAGCTGTAAACTCGATTTTACTAACACAGAAAGTATGTCCAGCATGTAGGGTCCCGTTCATATATGGGTAAGCCATGGTGCCAAAGAACTTGGGTTGCTGTGCTCGAAGGTCGGCGGGGGAGATTGAATGGAGGGGTATTTCGGTGGTAGAGGGCGCGTCCGGTTCGAAGACTCCATCTTCTTGCCATTTCTTCTGGTATTTCTTCTCAATTGCAATAAGGGTATCTCTTTTCTCTGTCTGCAGACTGTTAGTATAGGTAAAAATGAAATGGCGGGGTACCTACGCCTTTCAACTCCTTGGTTTTGGAGATTGTGGTTGTCTCCAAAGCCTTGGTGGTGGCGTCAACAGCTGCCATGATCGCAGTTTACTTCCGGAAGGAGTGGATGGTTTGTTTTCGAGTCTTATACTCGTTGTTAACTCCCTCACTGAGTCATCGAATAGCTTGGAGTTTTGAGACGAAGAGACAAAATTATTTTGGTGGGGTAAGATACTGGTGCCTGAATACTGAGGCTTCAATTCTGATTCTACAATACTTCAATGTTCGAAGACAACCAAGACAATCAGTAGACATCATCAACATGTTCTCGACATTAGTGCGGCGGTCTGCTCAGCAGAAGATTCCCTTCGATATCTACTCGAATCCATATAAAGCCCAACGATTATGGCCTCCAGACTTCACGAAGATATCCCGAAAGCAACAATTCAGACTTGAGAGGAAATACAAGAGGAGAGCGAAGCTAAAGTGGGCAAGACCGCGATGGACAAAGTTTGTCAAGACGATGCAATTGGGGTCTATTCTTTGTATGCTGAAGAAAATTGTCGGGAAGACTTGTACTAATTGGATATGTAGTCATTACGGTGTATGGCGTGTTATTCTTGGACTGGAGCAAACAAGGAAATCCGGAGCATAAGCCATTTGAAGGGGTGCGTTGGTGGAATGAATACGTTCGGGATATTCACTGATGCTGTGCAGATTCGAACATGGTTCTTCGGCTTGGGTGATTCCATTTGGACGAAAGATCAAGTACGGAGGAAGGTCGATCAAGACGATGCTTCTCCAATTCCGAAGGCTGGGAATTGATGTCCTCCTCGAAGCTCTAATCCTACGATGGCTTTAGATCTCTGATCTTCAATGTCTAGCCATCTCCAGGAGCTAGCTGCTGTGGTGGAGTACATTCTGGAGAATTGAGCTCAAAGGAAGATGTTGGCTGACCAGAGAAGGATATCAGCCAATGACGCCCAGCTGTTCCTACTGGATCTCACAGAAAGGTATCTTGCATAGGTCTGTCGGGACTGGAAAGATATGGTCGAATGCAGCTACTTCAAGGGGTGGGTCACAAGCTCTCTTGTGTTAGCAGCAGCTTTTGTACAAGATAATGGTTCACCGAAGTTTCGGTCTATCATGTTTTGCATTTCTATGGCGTTAGGTTGCATGAGATACCTAAGGAGCATCTTCCCAGTACGGCGATTTGTAAAACACATTTTTGAAAGACTGAAATGGAAACTCTACTCCATATAGGCTTGTGTTATTGTATTTGCGAGTGGCTTTCCTTGGCGGGCTTTACCTAAATTCTAGCAATTGTACAACAACGAACTTTGGTTATGTCCAGCTCTTCTACAGCGTTTGCGAGCCCCCATCTATGACAATGGCAATGTCCCTTGAACTGAAAGTTGGAATGTGATATCAACTCAAGACTTTAGAAAGCATGACGATTGCAGTACTCGAAGACTATGGGCAGCAGAGGGAGAGTGATGTTTATAGAAGAGCAAGCGTCAAACCTCACAAAGCTTCAACTTATACTGTCATATGTGCCTGGTTCTATTACAGCCCGCTTGTCTATCTTACCAAAATGTCCCAAATACTACCTATTGCACTTTACGCGCTTTCGGCAGAGGTAAAATAGTACTTAAGCAGCTTAAAAGTCAGCTTTCCTAGACAGACAATGGGGCTTTTTGCACATCCCACTCACTACACTCGCATCAAAATGTCCAACGGCAGTCAGAACATGAGATTACAATCTACATCCCATACTAGAGTATAGAAGGAAGAAGGGTGTTGCATGGCTGCGGTCTACTTGGTAAGGACGCTTAGGGAAAGGCTAGGAGGCAATAACAATTGCTTCTTGAGCTATTGATCCATTGTAAATGGTTATTCTTCCTCCTGGTATAGCCAAGTTATAACCAGTACCAAGTCCGAAGCACTACCAATTCTCTTCTTCTCTTCCTCAAGCCCACGAAAGGCTTAAGGGCATGTGCCTCTGGCCCCGTCTCTGCACCCAACTGCTGCTCTCTACACTGCTCGCAAGCTCATACCTTCTTCAGTCTGAGTGATCATCGTATGCAACGACAACCTATCTCTCTCAAAATTCCAACACCGTTCAGTAAAAGGTACCAATACCAATCTCCTCCATAGCACTTCACCTGCCCGCCCACCCAAAATTTCCACCCATGCCTCCTAATGCTACACCTCTGCTCTCATTGACTGGCCGCTTCGCCACTCGCCCTTGGCTCTTCACACCTTCCACCACTCTCTCCAACTGTGTCTCCACCACTACACCTCCTACTATTATCTCCGCAAGACATGCATGAAGCGTCTCAAAATTAAAGATCAGATCCAGTTCACACACGTTCTCGAATAGCCTGTCCAGCGCCTCGACATAGACTTGTATCAAATCGATAAGTGCTAGAGGGGATTCGGTCGCCGTGGATATTATGATGAAGTAGAGAGTCGCATAGTGGCGATAGGTGACGAGAGAGGGGATGTCGTTGTGTTCGTGGGGAGAGGAGGAGGATGAGGTGCCGGAGCTGGCGAGTAGAGGAGGGAGAGGGAGGAAGTTGCAAGATCCGGTGGGACGGTGGGAGACGAGGGCAAAGATCTCGGAGATCAAGCGTTGTTGAACAGAGGTCTCCTGTGTTTGTGTTAGAGCTGTTCTGCTATTTCATGGTGGGGTGAACAAACCAGTTGTGTGTAGAATTTGGTCAGGCGGGGCTGGCCGGCATTGTTGAAGACGAGAACGGCGTTGATCATAACGACTGGAGCTTCGTATCCTTTGGAGTCACTATTTAACGAGTATCTGTTGTTTTGTTGTAGAGTCGTAAAATAAGTTGAGATGTTCGGAAGGCCAATAGCGCTAAGTTAGCCTAATGTGGGGTAAAGCTTCCGAGCTCAGATCATGAACAGAAGAACATCAAAAACCACAAACGCAGCAATCGTACCACCATATCGAGTTTCCATCTGCGCCACGTTGTGTTAAGATCAATTCATTGCATTTCAGCTCAGCCATTCATTCAAATCTCGTCAATCCCTTCAAAATGTCGAGCACAACACTATCAAAGCTCACTCTCCGAGCCACCCGCCAAATCCTCCCTTCCTCTCACCGTCTCAGCTCAGTAGCAACCAGACGTCCCCTCTCCATCCTTCTCAGCATCAGAACAGCCATCCCAGGTCCTCGAGTGAGCATCCTCCGGGTCCAGGCCAACAATGCGGTGCTTGCCAGGTCATTCTCCGCCAGCAGACCAAACAACAAAGGTCTGTCCCCGGAATCAGAGAACCCGCCCGCCAAAGAAGCTGAAGACGAACCTGTAGCTTCCCCTGCGGAAATCAGCACGGAGACATACCATGAGCTGGCCGATGATTATATGAATGCCCTCGTCGAGAAGTTAGAGCAGATGCAAGAGGAGACCGAGGAGGTGGATTGTGAATACAGCGTAGGCTTTCTTAATTCGTTCTCAAGTCTATGATTCGACAATTTGAAGGAAATGTTACTAATGTATCTCTAGGCCGGTGTCCTAACCCTCGCATTCCCTCCGAACGGTACCTACGTAATCAACAAACAGCCTCCCAACAAGCAGATATGGCTTTCATCGCCCATCACCGGTCCCAAGCGATACGACTACGTGGTTCTCAGCGAAGGCCAAGACGCAAAGGAAGGTACTGGTAGAGGAGAATGGGTATACATCCGAGACGGCAGCACATTAACTCAACTTCTACAAACAGAGGTTGGCGTCGATATGTCGAATCTTTACGCACCAGTAGAACATCGAGGTGATTGAGGAGCGAACAATTGTGTCGAGTCGATTGGATGTATGGATAGGAAAGCGAAAATGATCATGAGTAGCGAGCGGTTAGTCTGGGTCATGTGTTACGAGATTTCCCTACAAGTTCTTTCTCTGGGATGGAGTCAGAGGAGCGTAATGGATGAATGAATTAGGTCTGGATTGTTCGTATCACTATCGAGTATTTTCGAACATGTCCTCGGTGAGTTCGTTGGTGGTGGTGGCTTCACTGGCGCAGCTCGTATCAACAATATTTTGAACAGGTAGGTTGCATCAAACCTTTCAAATGGTACCATGGGGCATTCTTCTACCCAGACATCAATGAATACCCCACCAATAGCGGTGCGGTGACATGCCTCAACGTGAGGACTGTGCCTAGAATATATTGAGAAGGCTGCAAGCGAAGTTGGGCGAGTGCACTTCCAACTGAAGTTCAACCCTTGTCCAGCTGATCGGAATTGTACTCGGTAACATTTGATACCTTGATCAACGTACTGTTGCCCAATTAGGCTAAACCTCTGAAGTTTAACTTAGTTTAAGTCAAGTTCAAGCCCCTCTGCCTTGATCTGCATTTAAACTTCTCAAGTCTAGACTCGAGATTCTGGGACTCGCCTCATCTTAGCTGCAAGTGTTCGGAGGAGTTCCATAATACTTGTTTTCTAAATCAGAACCTTATTTTCGTTTTCCCTTAGTCAACTCATTGTGGGATCATGCCTCATTTCATCAAGCCGAATTAGGTCGTTCGGTTGTCCCAATCCTTTCAGAGCAGGGTACTGGACGGTGCCGTAGAGGGGCAGAGTGGGGAGTAGGACATTGGGAAAAGGAAGAAGGCATCCGATGCCTTGCAATAGTAGCAGAGCATGGGGAAACTTTATTTTGGGACACCCCGCTCCAGAAACCTTATTTCCGTTAGGGGAAGCTTAAGGGGACGTTCTACTATAACCCTTGCTGCCTCGTTCAGGAATGTTGGCTAAGAAAGTAATATGTCCTTGTAGCTAAAGAATATTCCCGGTACATCTAACGTGCAAGAAGACGTGAACACAATTGTCAATGATCTCAACTGGGTCAACTCTAAATAGTACGTCCTGTCACCGGATGTGTTGCAAACTTTGTGCTAACAGCGCCAAGGCTCTGAATCCCATCATCTCTCTTCTTTCTGTTCATCAAACGATCATTGTGCATTCACCTGCAGCATTGAACTTCTCTAATCGTTCGCACTTCGTTCTAGCACACTCAATTACATAATCCGAGCGAAGCAGCTCTCACTTAGGTCCCCCATGTCAAACCTTTCCTTCTGCCTCTTATTGGGCTATGCTACAAGTGCCAACGATATTTATTCGTCACTTCCCTAATTATCTTCTTTCTTTACCGTCATCACTCGTTGATTGGCTAATTCACAGATTATGACACTCTTCCAAGAACAGAAGGAAAATTTGTCTTTTGATGTATTTCCATTGCCACACTAGAACGACTATGAGCTAACTATCAAGCTGGATCTCACTCTTGACTTCGACACAATCATTTCTCAATATGCTCTTGATGCAAGTCGTTCATGCTGATGATGACCCATTGAAAAAGCCATCGTGTCAATTTCTGAGCTTCAAACAGGTCGCTCTTAGATCCATTCCGTTTTATTTGATACCCCTAAATTCTCTTTCACGTTGGACTGTAGAAAAACTCACAACAGTTCAGTATCCGCTCAGATCGGGAGAGTGAATTTTCTTTGCTTTCTACATTTGTTCAGGAAAGTGACCACTTGACCCAATGTTCACATCTTTGATTGCCAAATCCTCTTGGGTGAAATGAATCTCATCTCCTTTAGGACCCAAGCTAGTAAGGGTTGATATCATTCATCGTAAGATGGGATGAATCTCAAGCGCAAAGGTCTTGATTCGGTCTTGGACCTTAGAAAGCGATGTCCAGAACAAGAGCCGATGTGAGAAGCCCAAAGGGGTAACCGAGCGCCAGAATAGAAAGCATGCTGATCAATCTGTTTAGAAAGCTTCGCATCGACAATATCTTGATGAGAAATTGAAGGTGCTCCTAGGCAAATATACATGGCCTTCTCATGCCTGCTGGCTATGCTCTATACCTAGTGAAGGGGCTGCATGACTCCATTGGACAGACCAGCGAAACCGAGAAAGCCAAGCATGCGTGGACATAACGCCCCAAAACCAACGTCCCATCTTTCGTTTCTTCACCGCCTGGCAATGTGATTGCGTTACGACGACGAATGTGAAACACCCGAATGATCCATTGCATTTGCGGTGTCAAGAGCCCTGCATGTGATGTGCATAGTATCCGGGTATATTTCCATGCATCCTAGCAAATTTGTATGTTGTCCACACCAGTGATGATTTTCCTGTACGACAAGCGAGACCCGGACATCTGGTACGCCAAGGTAAACGATCCTGAACGGGAACGAGGCGTCAGATGAGCCTCCACAAGCCAATGGCAGATGAAGGGAGCACTTGCGCCGTCCGTACTCCGTACTCCAGATATTCTAGAAGGAAATGACAATTACGGACGTACATCTTTACGTAGTTTCTGACGATGCACACGCGGCGAAGCGCAATTTCGGTAGCACAGCTTGGGAAAATACAAGGATTGATATTGCATGCGCCTTCGTATGCGCCTAGTTACTCAGACCAGGACAAGACACCGAGTATCAAATACCGATAGACGAAGAGGGAAGATAAGCGATACGTGGATATCACGTTGGACCCCCTCGGGACGAAGTCTTTCGATGCTGGGACACTTGACGGCGGCTATCATCATGCGGTATGCAGTGTGACTCGGTGTTCAATTGACCGTGCTTACTGCACCGCCATCCTGTGCCATAGACAGGTACCGAATTTCCCCAGGAATTTGGCCAAGAATATGGGATGTGGCTCGTTCCAGTACCGGAAGCCAAATGACATCGGGAGTTTGTGCTGCAGTATGTGACTTTAGGCATTGGGACCGGTTGTAACCTGCCAGCCGTAGTCGGTATTAGGGTTCGAACCGCAGGTATGGAACGTTGAATGCAATCTGGGCTCGGAAAGCGATGATTGGTCTAGATACGAGATGTTCGAGCTGGATTCATGGCAATTCGGCTTGCATTTCGGTTTCTTGCATATTTCGTTACGGCCAGGACTTTAGGATATTGCTACGGCCGAGACTTTGGGATTCCAGAAGAGAGAACCGCTCGCTATGATGGGCGCCACATTCGTGAGTCAAGTGGTCGTCCCATTCTCTTGCCTATTTGGTAAGATCATGCTGCAACCGGAATCTGCGCCGCATCCGCAGTACTTGTCTTGTCCTCTTCGGGTTTTGGGAGGGAATCCTGAGAACAAAGTATCTGTTAGCTACATGATGGCTCGGGGCTCGAAAGAGTCCGAACTGAGCCGGTCGATTGTGGTTACTTACCACTTCGAAAATAACCCGAATCATCAAGCTGCAACTTGGGCAAACCGCAATATCCTCATTGTCTCGAAGATCCGCAATAGCGATCTCGAAGCGGTCACCACAGGGACAAGGGTAGTGGTAAATTTCCCGGGTCGCATCGTACGTCATGTCCTCAATTTCTATCTCGTCGTAAATGTTCTCGGCCATCTCGGTGAGCGATTTGCTCCAGGAACGAGCGCGGGTCGTGGATGCGGATGCGGATGGGGATGTGGATGGGGGGGTGGACGTGGATGTGTCGGAGCGGATGCGCTGCGGTGCGGGACGCAATGCTGGCTGCAGATGTGCGGTGCAGTGTTAGAGTATCGCAGGCGGTTGAAGATATTGCGTAGCGTAGCGTTGGGTTGGGTTGGGTTGCGATTATTGTGATGGTGATGATGGTGGGGTCCAAGAAGGGGAAGATAAATTTCTTTGTGATATAAGCGGTGAACGGCGGCAGTATTAGTAAGAATAGCAGCCTGATGCCTCAATGAGTCATGCCTGGCCTCCAAAAATAGCCGCAAAGAGTGAATTCGTTTATTTTCAACCTTCGTCTCTCGTAAACCTCTGAAACTCTATTTCGACCTTCAAATAGCATTGTCCGCGCCTGATACTGTCTATATCTTCATATCTGATGAAGAATTGAACCTTTCCAGATCGTTCAGAGCCATTTGGACAACCAGCAAGTGCTGACAGGTACATTCTCGCTTCATCTGAAAGTACCCCGATACTGCTGGTTATCGCGAATGCTTTGTCAGGTATCTTTTTTGGGGCAGCCTGTTAGTCAACACTCGTCCAGACTGCTCAGCCTTGTTGCGCCTTATTGGCCCATCTTCCCCCTGTCCATTTTCTCTTGCTGCCAACCACAAGCAGGATCACCTCCGATGCGCCGTTGGCTCACTTCATCCACTTGGTCGGCACATCGCCCAGGTCGATGGAGCGGTTCCCAAGTGGGTGCCAGGCGGTGGCCCGGTCTGGCAGCGCTCCCGCTATGTTATGCGGCCATTTGTGCAGTAGTCATTATCTTATTGCACAGCCATTAGCCCCCAAGACGTGCCCTACCGACTGTTGTCGTATCGCCAGCCACAGACCGGTTTCACCTCTTGGCAATGTAGATGAACTTGATATTCGATCAGGCGGTATAGGTGCATAAAATATATGAGTTCTGTGGCATTGTTGTGGATGGAGTCATTCAGGATGCTCGAGACGGACACGGGTTCGACGCTCCACCCCCGCACCCTCTCAAATCCACCTACAACTCCCACATTATCATACTCGGACCATTCATATAAAACCCCAGTTCAACCACAATTTCTTCGAGGTTATCCCCAATGAAGCGATCTTCGACGTGTACTCGTCTCTATCTTGCATCATGGACAAGAATACTCAGCAACGTCCCGGCCCAGCAAGAAAGAGAGCCTCGACACCAAGATCAAAGACAGGATGCACAACGTGCAAGTGGGTTCCCCTCCGTCATTTTAGTTGACCACGCTGATCTTCTTACTGTAGGATAAGGAGGCTCAAGTGTGGTGAAGAACGGCCTAGTTGCCAACGTTGCGTCAGGTCTGGGTGGCAATGCGATGGCTACGATCATGTCGCCCCGACGTCTCCCTCCCCAGAGGGAACCATCGCGTCTTTACTTCCACGCAATTCGTCAATCTCACCTACTCCAAATTCACTTGTCATCGAACCATCTGTGCTCCATCCTTTGAACGAGCAGGAACAACAATATTTCCGAAACTGCGGGGAGGAGGTAACTGGCCAACTCCAAGGAGAGGATATGCTCTTCTGGCGAGGGGTGGCCTTGCAGGAGAGTTTAGGCTCGTTCTCTGTGCACCACGGCCTCATTGCTATCGGTGCGTTGAAGCAGAGTACCGTCATGAGGACAGGGCGTTACCAAATGGATGCTGTACCAGGCACTCATCGTGAATTTGCACTCCAACATTACCACACAGCTATTCAAAGTCTTCGCGAGTCCATGACGAATATGAGAGACGAAAAAGAAGTCAGGTCCACTGTGGTGGCTTGCATGATTTTGGCGATCTTCGACGATTTCATTGGGCATAGAGCCTTTGCTCTGCAGCACATGCGTTGTGCTCGCGATATACTGCTTAATTCGAACTCTCTTCTATCGGCTAGTAACGCCCTTGGAGGCTCGGATGATGCCAAACTGGCGAATATGTTTCTCCGGCTGGACGTGCAAGCGATGTGTGCTATAGGCGTCAGCGAGTACCAGACCATGATACCGTTGCAGACACTGCCTCAGATATTCGCGCTCCCTACTCGCATATCGTCCTTCGAAGAAGCACAGAATTTGAGTACCGTGGTAGCCTGGGAAGGCTGGAGATTCTTTTATCACAACGCAACATACCAACTTCTTCCAAGGCACCAGATTCCCCAGAATATTCTTGACCTACGCGACAACCTCGTCAAACAACTCTACGATCTCTGCCTACTACTAGCCGATCTGAAAGAATGTGAACCAGGAACGATACGTCATCCTCTGGCATGTATCAAAGCGTTGAGTCTTCATCCGGTCCTGGCCCTCGTCAGACTCGCTTCTACCTTTGGTGCACCAGAGACAGCTTGTGATGCCCTTCTCGATCAGTTCACCTATCTAGTGAGCCTGTCCAAGGAAATTATACAGTTCGAAGCACTGGAAAACCCGGAACTTATGGAACAGTCTAGCTCCTGGACCCCATTTCCGCAGCAGAACGAGCTCCATCCATCCCTCCCGATGCCCTATCCCGATCTAACTCGCATCCCAGTCGCAGAAACATACTCGGCCGAGTTGCGCACCGTATCTCCTCTCCTCCTCGTTGCAACCAAATGCCGAAATGCCACATTACGTCGCGAAGCTATCGCTCTTCTCCTCTCATCACATCGAAGGGAATGGATGTGCGACTCTTTGTTGTCAGGACAGATTGGCCAGTGGATGATGTCTCTTGAAGAAGAAGGCATGGATGCCACTGGATATATACCGGAACACGCTAGAGCATGGGGAGAAGCGGTCGAGTTAGAGATACAAGGCCGGAAAGCCAAAGTCAGATGTAGACAGAACTTCAAGAGCAGGGTCACAGGAAAAACCGAATGGAGGTGGAGAGAAAAGCACATTTGCTGGTAACAACCAACATTTTGATACCACAACAGCATATTTGCGCATTTTATTGCTCATTAGATCTCTATCAAGACCTGCTTCGTAAGTCTGGTCACTTAATTTTTAATCTTAATGCTTTCAATGTTCATACTTTTGATATCAACACTCCATCTTCCTAAATCCGATCGAATTACTTCATCATCTGCTCGTTCTCAATCTCGCTCAATTGTGTCATCGAAGCACGCGCCATAACGGTACAGAATGCTAGTCAATTCAAAGTTCTCACTGCATGCGTTTGTTCTTCGTTTTTACAAAATTTTCCTTGCGCCATGCAGGGGCCAGGCACCGGTTAAATATGAGGCGAACTCAGCCCCTTTAAGGTACTGTACCGACACGATGTTTACTGCCACCCCCAACTCGGGGCGCTTTAGGCGGTCTGCGCGGTCTGCACTATGATGACGGCGGAAACCGATTCCTTGTCTCCCCAGAGTTGCGGCGTTGGGGCCGTGCGATAACAGTTCGTCCTAAGTCCCCGAGTGAGGCTTGGATTTGTGAGGCCGGAGGAAACCCGAGTTCCTGTGCCCCTAGATATGGCTGTGAAACAACCCGGAGTTCAGGTCCTTGCAAGCCACCAGAGAGGGGAACGTCCACAGCCACGCACCGAGGCCAATAATATCTGGGAAACATCATTGTCTTTGTCTTGTTCCTAGAATGCATTAGGATTGTTAACAGACACTGGAACCTTTTATCGCTTTCTATTTCTTCAATCGCTGCAAGTTGAAGGCGCATTCGCGAACTACTGTATTCGCATGTCACCACATGCTATATTTTCGTTTGATCGCATGACAATTACACTATCTAAGTCCTGCATTCTGCAATTATATTTTCGAATTCAAACATCCTCACGTGGCTTGCCCCTTTTTCTAAAACAAAAAGAGAAGGGGAAAAAACACTATATCGATTCCACATGGCGCTTTAATTTCAACCGCTTGAGGTTTATAGATCTTGTCCCTTCGCCGTCAGTTGTGGCTCCTTGAAGTAGCCGAGACCATAGTTGGTCTTGATGCTTCACTCTTCTCTGAAACCCACTAGTTGGCAATTCTTTTTGTCTCAATTCAGCTCTGGCACTTCCTCTAAAAAGAAATCTCACATCAGGTTTGGTCTAGGCAAAAGCCATGATCTTAAATCCGACAAAGTTATCCGAGAATATTCCTTTTTCCCGAATGTCTCTCCAGAAAATTTTGTTACGAATACATACAAGAATTGAAAGATTCGTCACAAATGCCAAGCTTATATTGATCTGTACAATATCAAGTGGATGACCACGCAATCTCACTTATCTGCGGTTCTATTATTCCTGTTAAACTTTGAAACCTTTTACTTTTCGATGACCTCCTTTACATATATCCTCGCACGAGGAAAGAGTTTTCTCACTTCTATTTCGAGAAACCGGCATCGATATCAAAGACAAGTTGTTCCTTGCCGAATGCAATGTAGGGACGGCTTGTCAATACGGGCTTGTTGAAGGGATTCGACTGTCTCACTCGAGGGCCTTGATTGGACTCCATTTCAGGGGTCTTGTCGGTGGCTTGCACCATCTTCCGCACATAGAAATCTTTCCTTTTTTGGTCATTAAACTCAACGCCTTGTGCGAGGGTAGCATCCAAAAGGGCGTTCTGAGACTTTTAATCAATGAATGAAGCCTCTCAATCAAAGTCTCATAAAACCTTCTTTCCCCATGTCTTCAGGAACCATCAATCGTACAACTTTTTTCTACCTCACATCTTTGATAAGATTAAGATTGAGATCAAAGTGCAATTATGAGGGCAGCAAATCTCATCGCTGCCGTGGCGAGTCTCTCAATTTTCAGCGTAGAAGCTTTGAAGCTTGCGAAACGAGATACTCCTGCTGTCTTGAAGCTCGACCTTCAAAAGAGGCGTTCTGGAACCTTTGCAAACTCGACGTTAACGAAAAAGCGACAAGGGACTGTGGAGACCCCAGATATCAACTACCAGACGCAGCTTCTTTACATTGTACAGCTGCAAATTGGTACCCCGCCACAAAGTACTTATGTGCAACTCGACACTGGAAGCAGTGATCTGGTTGTCGAGACTGATTCCTCGAATATCTGCTCTCAAGCACCGCCAAATCCTTGCACCAACTTTGGATCCTGTAAGAAAAGTATCAAAATTCACAGCGGCAATTCTGACTATTCTAGACGATGCGAACAGCTCATCAACCTATGAATACTCGGATAGCAACTTTCAGGTCTCGTATGGAGGTGGTGACGGGGCTACCGGAGACTGGGGTTCAGACACTATGATGATTGGCGGCGCTGTCCTCCAGAATACGCAATTTGGTATCATGTATCGTACGACAGTACTTGAGGGTATTGTGGGAGTCAGCTACCCTATCATCGAAGGTCGAAATACCTTTTCCGGAGAGCCAATTTACGACAATTTACCTGTTCTTCTGGTGAAACAAGGATACATTGCATCCAGAGCCTTCAGTCTATGGACCAATGACGATAGAGCTTCGGCAGGCACTTTGCTTTTCGGAGGTATCGATACATCAAAGTTCTCTGGTGAACTTGTCACTATCGACTTGGTTGCATCTGGATTCGATGGCTTCCCCGGTGTAGTGGACTTCACTCTCGCCTTGAATGGCGTCTCAGGAACCGATGCCAGCAGTAATCCAGTTTCCTTCGTCGATGGTGCGAATACTATCAATGTACTAATGGACTCTGGAACAACGATCACGGGACTGCCTCAAGATCTTACGACGTCAATATGGGCTTTCGTTGGTGCAACACCGGATAGCAGTAATCCCACATCAGCCAACATTCCATGCTCAGCTGGATCTTCCACGGAGACTATCAATTTTGCCTTTAACGGAATCACGATCAATGTTCCATTGAGCCAATTGGTCATCTTTCCAGATTCCAACAACGAGATCTGCTTCTTTGGTATTGATATATCCACTGACTACATCATTGGAGATACTGTGCTCGCAGCGATGTACGTTGTGTATGACTTGGATAACAACCAAATCTCCCTTGCTCCTACGATCTTCGATTCGACTGCTCCGGAGAACATCTTGCAGATCATGGCGGGTCCAGGTGGCGTTCCGGACACTTCTTCATCGTCTGCCGCAGTGCCGTCTACTGTGTCTTCCAGCGCGCCTTCAAGCACCATGTCTAGCAGTGTCGCCACTTCAGTGTCATTGAGTAGCACGCTATCTTCCAGCTCAAGCATCGTGAGCAGCTCCGGCGCAGCCCTGTCCTCTCTCTCATCAACCTTGTCAAGCGTTGTTTCGTCAGTCCCAACGACCTCTGAAATAAGTAGTTCGGCCTCCTCGACTTCGAGCAGTTCAAGTAGCGCACTTTCTTCCCTTTCATCAACTTCCTTGGTGTCGAGCTCCTCCAGCGGACCCTCTAGTAGTATGCTCTCCTCAACGACTTCAGTCGTAGGCGGCCCGTCTTCTTCTTCAAGCGGCTCAACAATGCTCACTTCCACAACAAAGCCCACAACCTCAGCAACAGTGGTTAAGCCTCTGAAGTGCAATATGGTAAGTTCTTAGCGTCTACCTCCATGTACTTTCAACACAGCTAAAACCCTCCAAGGACAATTGTCTTCGTGCTATTATCGGCATTACTAGCAGCGGTTTCTGTGGTGCTTACTTGGCAAACATCCCAACTCCCACGCCAACAGCAATCGCCAAGGGCTGCCAGTCCTTGGCATCCAGGATTTCAAGTGGATGTGCTTGTGTCAATCCTCCCACGGTTGGCCCACTGTCTTCAACGTCCTCTCTATTCTCGACATCAATATCGCTCTCTTTCTCTTCCTCTTCCTCTATCCCGACAACAATGGCAACCGCAACTGGAAGCCAACCAAAGCTTAAATGCAATATGGTATGTGTTGCTGAACTCGAACCAAACCCAGAACTCACATCTAGTTAGGATAACTGTCTCCGTGCTGTGAAACATGCTACCGCGACAGCATTCTGCTCGGCATATGTGACTGGCGCTCCTACCCCTGTACCGACGGCAATTGCTAAGGGATGTGCAACTTCAGCTTCGAGAGTGTCGAGTGCTTGTGATTGTTACATTTCATCTGCTTGAAAGATAACAGTGTTGCAACGTTTTGTAGTCTGACAATGAGATGCTAGCAAGCACCCAAATAACCATTCTCTTCTGAGTGATATAGCGGTTTCACAGTCTAGTTTTTCGTTCTGCTTCACTTCCTTTCCGTGTTCAGTATCTGGACGGAGCTTTTATCTTGCACTGTCTGCGCTGTCTGCGAGACCCGTGCGTTGTGCGCGTTTTGAACGTTTGGCGCCCACGCTCTCCATGTATTCAACAGACGGTGGTTATACACCTTCAACTAAATATTCCTGGCAAATTGACATTCGATCCTCGAAATCACGTTGTCACCCATCGTATAAAGGTATCATCTCAACCTCTTCCACCCGCCTGCCTTCAATACTTTGTGACTGACCCTTGAACTTTTGTCATAGGACGACATGTACTGTACACGAGTAGGCAACGGAGATTATTTATCTCCTTCGGTCTTGAATTGTTCGAAAAGTTATGCTATTCAACAAACCGTGAAACTTTACATATATATTTTCTTATAAATCATTCGGCCATTGAGACTAGATCCTAGTTTCAAATTCTCCGTCTCGTACTCCTCCTTCGCTCAGTCGGGCCCCCAGGCTCATCAGCGAACCTCCTCGGTTGCCTCCTCAGCCGCGACGTACGTCTTATAACTCCCGGCGGCAGACGGAGTGTGACGATATATGATTGGTGGTCTTCTTCAAAAGAGTCACTTCGTTCTGGTTCATTGCAGCCCGTATGCAAAGACTCTTGCTCTTCTAGAAGTTGTGCTGAAGGGCTGTCGTATCCACTGTCACTTCTTTCAGTTCCTGCTTGGTCCTCCACTGTCTGATCTATTACTGTACTTATCTCCTCAGTATGATTGGAGGCGCCTTCCAAAATCTCGACGTGATCCAACGTCGCGGTCTCACTGATCGCGTCCACCCCCTCTTCTGTCTCCTCCTTATCTTTCACCGACAATTCTTCCATCCACGGCGGCCCTGTATGGCCCCTTATATCTCCAGCATCACTCTTACTTAATACGGAACTATCACAACAACTATCAAAAACATGCTCCGAATTCCTATACCTCCCATAAAAATCTGGAATCTCCCTCACATCCCTAAACCACACACTACACAACGGACACTTATGCTTCTCCTTCTCGCCTGCCTTCGTCCTCTTTTCGAACAGCTCTACAATGCAATTATAATGAAACGTATGCCCGCAAGGCAACGAACTCGGCGGTCCAGACTCTGCTATCGCTTCCGAAGAAGAGAGCGAGAATTGGCACCATGCGCAATTATCGATTGGAACAGGCAGTCCTTTTATCGACACCTCGGTGTAGAGATCCATGTGCGGATTTCCGGTAGGGGTCACGATAAATGGCCTGGAACCGACTTCGACGTGGGCTTTGGTCTTGGCATATTGCTCGGCGCGGATATTTCGAACCCATTCTTCTGTTCTCCTCTTTGCGCGGAATCGGCGAACGTCCCAGCGATCGAGCGTTCTTTCTCGTCGTTTGGTGCGTAGCTGTGCCAACGATAAAATCGGTGCTTTGCTGTTGAGAGTTGGGAGTGCATCGATGAGGATGTTGTATTGATGGACGGCGCGGACGTAATGTGCATCGTATTCCTCTTTTGCGCCTTCTTCTGCTGAGCCCACACATATCTTCCCACTTCTCACTAAACCTTCGAAGAACCGCTCTCTATCCCTTCCTTTACTGTCTTCGGGTATTGTTTGCTTTATTCCAATTCCGGATTGTGCTCCCAGTCCACAATAAGAGCAATGACTCCCCTGGTCAGCATAGAACCAGTAATCGTTTCCGCGATCGTAGACGCAGTTTCGGTTGCATGCTGTTCCAGACCATGTATTTAGGTGCAAAAGATGAGAGGTGGCATGACTGCAGCGCGGGAAATAAAATGTGAATTGGCCACAGTGGTGAAGCGACGAAGCGCTCTTCTTGACAATTATTGGAGTGGGAGGAGGGGTGAGGAACGGTCGAGGCTGCGGAGTTTGAGGAGTTTGAATTAAGGGAAAGGATCCTGGAACCACTGGTGATACCTGGGGCGAGATTGGTGATTCTATAGGAGACGTTGGTGATGAGGAGACCATGTTGCTCGCGGCTGTGGTTACGCGGTCGAGAATCCGATTTACAAACGAAAAGAGGACCCCAGTATCCTCTTCTGGATCGCTATTCGGTTCGTCAGACATCGCGAGATAATCGATTTCTTGTAAAGATGGGGGCTTCGTCGAGGGACCGGAGTAGCGCTTTCTTTGTCCCTATTATGGATTCAGTGTTGAGATGGAGTTATGAATTTTGAAACAAAGAAACTTGCTCGCCATTGTTGCACCTAAATGCGTTTAAAATTTCCCAAGACTATCGGTGTACATCTTCTTTGTCCAATATTGACAATAGCTTCTAGATGTCATGATGACTCCTGCAAGATTAGATGCGACCTGGAAGCAAACCTGGAAGGAGGCTTGAGATCACGTGAACATGTATCAAGTACCTAGGTACCTATTGTACTGTACTGGAGCAGTACCACAAACAAGGGAGAGAAGTAAGAAGATACGCTGAGAAGCTGTGTGGTAACTCTCAAAGATCATTTAAGGAGGAGAGGCGTATACAAGGACTTGTGGCTTGAAGGCAGGCCAGCATGTTGGCGGAGGATGAGCAACTTTGATCAGGGTAGCTATCATCAGCTGAAGCTGAAGGAACAATAGCACGGCAGAGACAAAGAACCAATCAAGAATATTGAGTTGTAGATTCTACAGAAATGGAAGCTTGAGCTTGCCCTCGAATTAAATTTGGACATGTTTCTAATTGTGAAATGACCAACAAGCATCCAATCTAAAACGAGACAACATTTGACCATTGGTCATCATTAATCATTAATGCAACTCCATCATCTCCAACCTTTCGCCTCTACCCATAGACCAAGTACTCAAGAGTAATACGCAATTGTGGTATTGAACGACGCTTCAATCGGTGCCAACAAACTCAACGCCTGCGCCTGAAAAGCAGGAGGGACCTTCGCCACAACAGCTGCCCCAAAGCGCTCCGAGGCCGCGTTTTCCAGCTTCAGGTTTACCAACACGACCGGAGTGATGACTTTTAACTTGTCAAAGTTGGCCTTTGTTCGCATCAAGTTACTGAGAGTGGTCGACACAGCGGTTGATAGGTTGAGGGTTGCTTGTGCGACCTCAATGGTCTCGGGTAACGTCAAGTTGGCGGATTGAGTCGCGACAGTGACACCGTTGTTGATGTCATCTAACAGATTGACGGAGTCGACGAGCAGAGGGGCAATGTCTCCAATTGCAAGCTCTGGATTGCTGGGGAAGGAATTGAGGGTTGTATTCAGCGCCAGCGTGGCATTGGTGATTGTAGTCATAGCCGTAAGAATTGAAGCTCCATCAGCGAGGACCTGAGTTATCAGGAAACTGACGCCGAGAGGGAGGAGTGCAAAGCGCATCTTGAAAGCTGTAGAATGTCCCTGGAGCGTTCCTGGGAGATAGCATAAGGATGGGAAGGCCCAAAATAGGCGGATGCGGGGAGCTGTTGAGATTTATTGTCCTCCCACTTTCAACCTAGATTCCCTCCAGAAGATGCCGCTCTCTCGCTGACCTCACATTTCCCTTCGTCATCCCAGCTACCCCGCAGCTCCAGATGATTTCCTTGTGCAATCTCCAAATTCGCCATCATGTCCGGGACCTCCTGGCCCTGTCAGACAGTCATACCAGACGAAAAGTTTCTGTTAATGGACAAAGTTGAGGATGTGGCAGTGATTGGCGGAGGCAAGCATCGGAGATGGCACCAATCGAGTATGGCAAAGTGAAATGTCGTTGAGTGGCCCAGGATGCTGCAGGAACGGAACGGGATCGACGTCCTTTCTTGCAAAATGAGGGGATTTGTCCGGGGAAGCTTGTGCACAGGAACATCCTAGTCTGCCGAGGACAATTGTCGATCAGAGGCATGTGATGGCTCGCGAGTGCAGATACACTTGTAATTTTCATTTCGAAATGCGCAAAAGTGCAATTGCTAGATTGCGAAATGAAAGGTAGGTATATATTTCGCGACCGCCTAAGAGGTTGACAGGAAGCTGACTGCAAGTGCTTGCGTTTCACCATCATTTTTGCATTGCCGAGGAAGAGTCGAATTGATTCTCTTGGACAGCAGTGGCTTATCTCGACATGGGATGATGATTTGCAACGCACAATTCTTCCCGTCGAATCACGATCTCGTCCCATCCTGCATGCGACTTATCGGCTCCGAGGTTCAACATTGATGCAGGGATTGATGGGAGAGCCTTTTTGCAGCTGGAAAGAGAGAGCTTTTGCAGAATGAATGATAATGTGCAATAAAACGATGCTATCAGCAAAGACGAAAAAGTGGCACTCGCCGTATGCTGCAAGGAAACGCCAGCTATCCATGGATAAGGTTGAGCTCATGAAGTTTCGTTCGTTCTATATTCTATGTATTGAGATTCCGATGCCGTGGTCTCTCATTGCGTCGGAGGTACACCCATCCCTCGGCTTAGTATTTTGTACTGAAAGCATGTGCTTCGGTGTCTCAACCAGTAATGTACTTGATCACCGCCCCAGGACTGGGAAGTAACACATACTTTTTCTTCTTGTACTTGTCGGGAAATTCCGTCCGCAGAGCTCTCTCTTTCTTGATCGCCCATTGGTTCATCTGCCACCATGCAACAACATCAAAGAGAGCAGTACTGGCGCTCTTAGTCACAAGAGTGATGCCAGCCCATGCAATGAGCTCAAACAGGTAATTAGGGCAGGTGACAAGTCCAAATCCGTATCCTTTGGGAATGCCACGTTCAGTGCCTCCAGGACTTCGCAGATTAGACAACGTTTTGTGTGTATGAAGGTTGCTGAGCTCCCCGAAGACGAACAGCACAAGCCCTGCAGCATTGATATAATTTATGATGGAGCCTTCGAGAGTGGTATAGGAGTTCGGAGCATAAACCCAGTATGCGATATTAAATCCAGACAAAACCCAGTAGTGTGCCGAGTTCTTGAAAATATTGAAAGCTGGCATTGTTGCTAAGGAGAACCTATGCACGAATAGTGTCTCGTACTCGCGCTTGAGGAAGTGTAGTATAACCATTGCCATAGATAGGTATTGCGAAGTGGTGAGAGGAGGTGCGGAGGAATAAATATAGGGTCGCAAGAGAAGAGGGGTGATAAGGTGGATGAGGATAGGACCAAGGTATTCGATAATAAAGACGGTCGTCCATGTTATTTGAGGTCCTGCAGATGTGAATTAGCCTCTTTCGTGGAATTTCCGAAGGCAGGTCCTACCAAGATCCTTCACCAATATTTCCTTTCCAGCCATCACATCCTGCAATTGACTGACGATGGCTCTCCTGTCCTTCAAGAGCTTCTTCTTCTCTGCGTCGAAGAGACCAAGCCGTTCGGGGTCCATGCCTCCAGCCTGCTTTGCCAATAGGACCTTGACATCCTGAACAGTGGTCTTGTCAGTGACATCAATGCTGGTGGGGAGCTTTTTGATGGGCTTTTTCGCAGCTGCGAGAGTTGTCAGTCAGGGTGCGCAGAGTTGTCCAGAGATATGGTGCAGCGTACATCGATTAGTGATCTTGAGGCTCGTTGGAGAAGCCATATTTGTGTTTTGTGGCCAGGCTGGATGTCTTCTTGTGAAAAGTTTCAGCTATCTTCGAATTGTTGAGCGAGCCACGATATCCAAATCAGGAAAGGTCAATGAGTCGATTCACGTGACTGATGTTAACTGCCCAGGTGTGCAGTTTCCAGGTTCTCCGTTTTTGCTCCATCCTCCTCCTCACTCCTTCAATATGACAAGTCATTCGTTATACTCTATCATCGCAGGTCATGAGTCATCTCATGCAGCTTAGATGTCCTGCATTTGGAACAAAACCAGTGCTTTGCTGACGTGCAGAAAAGACATCTCGATCTCTGGAATTCTGTCAGTATCTGGCGGGCCGATCCTCTCCAATCAGTGAAACTGTGGAGAATGATCGGTGAGATGATTGGAAAATACTGCTGCGAAGTTTGGCATGCAAACATTGGTTGTGATTCGACTCCCTTGCTTTCGCGATTTTCCGCCTTGTATTTTGTTTGACGTTACTGATCCTCCTCTGAACATTTATGACCTCTGTAACGTTGATGCTTTCTCATTTCTGCTCTGAAGCTAGTCGTTAATGTGCCATGAGGAAGTCGATTTCTTTGAGGCTACAGCTCATTTTGCACTTGGACTTGACGCAAGGCGTTGTGTTCTACAGTAGCCCTCAAGAAGCATCCCTTGCTTCGAGAATCAGCCATTTCATCATCATTCCAATCAAAAGTCTTGATTTCAATGGCGGTAGTTTCACTTCTGTCAAATTTAAGAATGTGACCACTCGATCTCCGAGGGCTCCTGATCTTAAAGATTCCTTTTCGTGCCTTCATATATCGTGCTTTAGCACCATAACCCCAATTAAACTCTCACTTCATACTCTCAAACAGCATCAAAATGGAGCACATGACATCTCTGTTCGCGAGCAAAGGCAAGATCACTGTCGCTGACAGTACACCCGCTCCTCCTCCGATCGATCCAAAAGACGGGCCTGATCACAGCATCAGTCCCTCCGAGGAAATCCTAGCCACACTAGACAGTCTTTCGCAACTTATCCAATTGTCCAATAGACCTTTGAAAACCGGCACGGGCGATGGGTCTTATGCTGTGACTTCGAAGACAGGAGGCTCTGCAGCTGATCTACGTGCATTGGGGTTGACAGACTATGACAGCGTTCACAGCCTCTTGGAGCAGGAGCTCGGTACATCCGAACTCACTGATGATAAAAGTTTGTTGCTGGAGCGTGTCATACAGGTAGTGTACTAAGAGAGATTTGAGAGATATACATACTAACTATTCTCAGCTTCTTGCAAAACTACCAGCCGACTCAGACAACCGAATCTCCTTGACGAATGCCTTGATCAGAAATCTATGGGACTCTCGTTCCCATCTGGCTCCATCGCTGTCGTATTTCGGCGATTACTACAACCACCGCCAACCAAATGGATCGTGAGCTGCCATTTCCAACGTGTTCCTTGAAGCTGACGAACTCCTGTCTAGGCATAATAACACCGAGTTTCCGGATATTGGCAAGGCTGGAATGGAATACTGTCGCAGTGTGCAGCCGAAAATTGCACAACCCAATCCCAAACCCGAACCAGGCCTGGTCTTTGACACTTTGATGAGTAGAAAGGATGGTGGGTTCAAACCCGATGCCAACAAGGTCTCGAGCATGCTCTATTACATGGCGACAATCATCGCTCACGCCTTATCACGATGATATGACTTACAACACGACCTCATCTTACCTGGATCTGTCTCCGTTGTATGGGAATACTTCGAGCGATCAGATACATATGAGGACATACAAGGACGGTCAATTGAAACCGGATAGTTTTTGGGCAAAGCGTCTTCTAGGGTTTCCTCCAGGTGTTGGGTGCATTCTGATTGTGAGTTGCAAATGAAGTACATTGACCTTAGACTGACTATCATAGATGTTCAATCGTTTCCACAACTACGTCGTCCAGAATTTGGCTGCAATAAATGAGAATGGCCGTTTTAATAAGCCTGCGAGTGACCTGTCTGATGACGAAGCTGAGCCACTTTGGGCGAATCGCGACGAAGAGTTGTTCCAAGTTGGTCGCCTTGTCACATGTGGCATGTATATCAATCTCATTCTCATCGACTACTTTCGCACGGTCCTGGGTCTCAACAAAGTCGAGTCGACATGGTAAGAACTTCCTTAGACTGAAATAGAGTACCTTATTGAGTGGAATAGGAACCTCAATTCTCGTGCGGGATTAAACAGCAAGGTCACGCCCAGTGGGACTGGCAATCAATGCAGCCTGGAGTTCAACCTGTAAGTAGCCTTTCGTCGGCTGCAACTTGGCTTACTTGAGAATAGTGTCCATCGTTGGCATTCATATGTCAGTCAACGAGATGAGAAATGGTCTCGGGATTTGTTTAAGAAGCTCTTTGGCAAAGACCACCAGG
Source organism: Mollisia scopiformis (assembly GCF_001500285.1). Lineage (NCBI taxonomy): Eukaryota > Fungi > Ascomycota > Leotiomycetes > Helotiales > Mollisiaceae > Mollisia > Mollisia scopiformis. The sequence continues at coordinate 1,099,623 of NW_017263599.1, forward strand.
AAATCACTGCTCGGGAACTGCTAGCTGGGCTGAAGAAACTTGAAGCAGAGACTCCGGATGACCCACTCTTGAGAGATTTCGAGGATCTTAAGCGAGGCACTGATGGAAAGTACAACGATGATGACCTCGTGGACATTCTGATGGCTAGCGTCGAGGAGGTTGCTGGATCGTCCGGTGCCAACAATGTTCCCGAAGTTCTCCGCGCTGTGGAGATTCTTGGAATGGAGCAAGCTCGGACCTGGAAATGCGCAACATTAAACGAGTTCAGGTCATTCTCCGGTCTCAAGCCATATACTAGCTTTGAAGCTTTCAATTCTGACCCTGCGGTCTCATCGAAGATGAGGCAACTCTACGATCACCCCGACTTTGTGGAATTATACCCTAGCCTTGTTTGCGAGGAAACCACGAAGCCAATGAGTCCCGGTGTTGGTGTTAGTTTGTCTTACACGACCAGTCGTGCTATGCTGTCCGATGCCGTCTCTTTGGTCCGTGGTGATCGATTCTACAATAACGACTATCATCCTGGAAACTTGACTAACTGGGGATATCACGAAGTTGCGTACGATACCTCTGTGAACCAGGGGTGCATGTTCTACAAGCTTATCATCCGTGCCTTCCCGAGCCATCTTACATTCAACAGCATCTACGCTCATTATCCATTCACTATACCATCCAAACGCGCCAGATAATGACCGACTTGAAGCGCTTGGATGATTTCAGTTGGGACAAGCCGGCTAGGATCCCCGCCCAGATAAACATCTCGTCGTTCAACGGCGTTCATGCAATATTGAACAACCCTCAGGCATTCGGAAATGAGCCATGGCGGCGAGGAATTGTCTTCCTAACAGGAAAACCTGATATGTGCTGAAACCTACTGATATACACTTTCACTGACAAATTAGGCGCGAACTACATGTTGTGCGGAGCTAGTCCGTTCTTCTCAGCGCGTAGGGAGCAAATTAAGCAGTGCCTGTATGCAGAGCAGTGGGCAGATAAGATCAAGGCTTTCTATGAAGACATCACCTTGAAACTCTTGGAGAAATGGTCGTATGGGTTAGGCGGCAATACCAACCAAGTTGACATCGTTCGTGACGTTGGGAACTCAGGTGAACATGCCTCCGTCGTCTTCAAATTGCCTGCCTAATGACCGATAGCACATACCTACTTCGCTGCGAACATCTTCTCGCTTCCACTGAAGAGTGAGGCTCATCCAAAAGGACTTTTCAATGAGCATGAACTTTACATGATCCTAGTCGTAAGCTGTACGCCCTTTCTAAGCTGATCAAACTAACAAATTGCTTGCAAGGTGATGTTCACACTTATCTTCTTTGGTGATCGCGATCCAGCGACAACTTTTGCTCTACGATCTGCAGCCCTGCCTCTATGCCTGGCACTTGGTGCTCTTGTGGAACAAAACGTCAGCATCATCAGCAAGACTGGCCTGCTTTCTGGTTTCCTTGATCCATTCTTCGAAGAACACAATGCACTCAAAGATTATGGAGTTCACATGATCAGAAACATCTTAAGCACTGGGCTTGGCGTTCATGCAACAGCGTGAGTTATCCCAAAGGTTGATTGCACCAACACTGATGTGTGACAGATGGGGTCAAATCCTCGTGACCTCGTTCGCGGTGGTTTCGAATCAGGGTCAGGTCTTTGCACAAATCATCGATTTCTACCTACATCAGGGCAAAGAACATCTCCCAGAGATTAATCGCATCGCCAAGCTTAACACCGAAGAAGCAGATAAAGTTTTGCTCCACTATGTGATGGAGGCACTCCGTGCGTCTGAACATGTCCTCTATGGTAGAAAATCCGAACGCTGACATAATTTAGGGATCGCTGGCACTATCGCCGTATCTCACCGATGTAATAAGGACATCATCATTAAAGACGGCGACAAGGACGTTTCCTTCAAGACCGGGGACAACGTCTTTGTCTCCTACATCGAGCTCAATCACAACCCCGACACCTACCCTGATCCTGATGTCGTCAAACTTGATCGTCCGATTGACTCCTACACGGTATACAGCATTGGGACGCACGCCTGCCTCTGCGGAGGTGCCAGTAAAGTCTCGTTGATCGCCATGCTGAAGGTTGTCGGGAGACTTGATAATCTCAGAGCTGCACCAGGTGAGCAGGGTGAGATCAAGAAGCTTCCATTACCCGGCGGGTTCTGTCTCAATATGGACACCACGCAGAGTTCGTATTTCCCGTTTCCGACGAGTATGAAAGTTCGATGGGATGGAGGATTCAATGCTCCTGTTTGAGAGGGTGGTGCTTGCTTGATGGAAATTGCGAGGTGAGTTGAAAAGTTAAATTGGGCAGTATTGGACTCAAAACTTGGCGAACAGTAACGGTTTTTATTTCCTATTCTAGGTTCTGATATGAATAATCCAATTTCTTGAGCAGGTCGGCCGCAACCACCTGAGCACGTGACACAGACAAGATAGAGGAAGATGAGTGTAAGGTGGGACGACCCAGGCCCAAGTCAGATTGGAGAGCCTCGAAGACGCGCTTGTCTAGCATCTGGTTGCTTTCTCAACACATGACTGCAGATAAGCACCCGTTGTGGAGGATACTATTCGATGAAGCAATATGTTGTGTAAGTACATGCACACAGAGGCATCGAGTCATGAGGCGCGTTACCAAGTACGGCTTTTCTTCCCGGATCTGTGGCAAGCAATGATTTGTCGAGAAAGAGAAAGGATGACAACTTTCGCCAAGCTTATCACATCATCTGCGGACCCACCCGATTTCCTCTTCTGACTCTACTGACATGACCTTCAAAAGGATGAGCTCAGGGCATGAACTGCTCTATCCCATTGTGAAAATCGGACACTTCCATTGAAGTCATTGGACGTGGAGGCTCATGAAGAGTGGGGTTTACCGTGACAAGTACGCTCTCGTCCCTATTTCGCCATCGGAATCCATCCTCGCGTTTGACCATGCTGCACTATGCCATTCGTCGACCTTGCATATGCAGGCCCGGGTGATTATAACGTGATATCTGCATTATCTCTACATGTCCCAATACATTTCCTTATGAAAATGGCAGCTCCAACCTTGTCTGACAAGTAGCAAATCGAGTGTTTGGAACTGGTTTGAGAATGCCTTCGTTCAAGCGTGTAGCCGTGATAGGAGCAGGACCTTCTGGTTTCGCAGCTGTGAAAGCTTTGTCTGATGAGAATGCGTTTGATACAATCAAATTGTTTGAGAGGAGAGACCGTGTTGGTGGGATATGGTAATCTCTCAAGTCCTACCATCTCGGTATCATGGGAAAGACTGACATCTCCAGGCTCTATGATCCAAAACCAGACGTCTTTCCTACTTCGGTTTCAAGGCGCCCAAAAATAAACGCTCCTCCTCAGCAACTTCCCGCATTCGCTGAGCCACTAGGTGAAGATATCGGAGCAAGAACTGGCATCTATGATACCTTAGACAGCAATGTTGGAGCCGAAGTCATGGCTTTCACACATACGCCCTTTCCCAAGGACAACTCAGCAGATTCCGTACGCCGGTACGGATCAAATAATCCTACACGACCGTACCAGATCATTGAAAGGTACATCGAAGATGGGTTCAAAGAGTACCGTCATCTATTATCATTGAGCACCACAGTTGAGAACGTAGAGAAAGTCGGAGAGGAGTGGGTTTTGACTCTTCGAAAAGCGAACGAGCCACTACGGGGCGAGCACAAGGATTATTGGTGGCAAGAGAAGTTCGATGCTGTAGTTGTCGCTACGGGGCACTATAATGTGCCTTTTATTCCAGCGATATGGGGCATTGATGAGGCTGTGAAAGCGCTGCCTCATAAATTCGAGCACTCGAAGTCGTTCAGGTCACCAGATGACTATGTTGGGAAGGTGAGTTGGAATCTCGACTTCCTCAAAGCTGTGCTGACTTGGCTTTAGAAAGTCATTGTGGTAGGAGGAAGTATATCAGCAGCAGATTTAGTTGGTGATCTCGCTGCTATCGTCCAAGGGCCGTTGTACCTTTCTCAGCGTGGTAGGAACGAATTACTGGATGCTGCGTTCACACTACCTGGCGTTGTTACTAAGCCTCCCATTCGAAGTATCTCAGCCAATAATGGAGGAACTGTAGAATTTCAGGATGGAAGCACGGTGAAGAATTTTGATAAAATCATCTTTGGAACAGGGTATCGATTATCGTATCCGTTTCTCAACCCGGAGCCAGTTACGGCACAGAATAGACTTGCGGGCTTTTATCAGCATGTGTTCAAGATTGGCGATCCCTCATTGACGGTTGTAGGACAGGTAAATTTCGAAGTCCCTCATCTCCCTAATACATGTTGCTAACACAAGCAAAAAAGGTCAAAGCAGCGCTCAGTTTCCGCGTCTACGAATACCAAGCCGTAGCCGTGGCTCGGTTCCTTGCAGGTCGAGCCAAGCTTCCCAGCGTTGAGGAACAGAACGACTGGGAGACGAAGAGACTCGCATACAAAGGACCAACGAACCTCTTTCACGAGGTTAAACCTGATTTCGCGGATTATTTCAACTGGTTGAGAAATTTTGCTGGAGCACCGGCAGAGGGAACGAAGGGCTATGAACTCCCGGCGTGGGATGATGGGTGGGGACCATTGGGATTGAGGATTCTGTCTTTGAAGGATGCGTATTGGAATAGGCTTAAACGGGAGGCGCATGAGGGTCAGATAAGAGCGAAGCTTTAGAGAGGCGAGATTTGGATGGTGTGTACAGTTGCATAGAAGATGAGTAGAGTAGCAGTTGGATTGAAGGTCTTTCCAGGTGTTAGATTAGAATGCAAGTTGCTCAACGAATGTTGATAAATACCTGAGGCTTCCCAGTTCCAGAGCTTGACTGAAATGCGAGGCAACAGGTTGTTCAGCAGTTTAGTTTTTCGATTCAAAACCCTTTTGCTGTTCTCATGGGCTTTGTTCTCCGCTTTGTTGGTCCATTGTTCTTATGTATTGGTGTTTTTATGAGGGGGAAGCGCAAGAGATTGTATTTTCAAGGCGGCGGAGGGGCCGAAAAGAATTTTGATCTATAATAACATGTTAGCAAGTCAGAAAATTGTTGTTGAGCAGTTATTCTGAGATATCTAATAGATTGGAAAGGGTATTTCAAGTATGGGAAGTGGTTGCACTTCGTTGTTCGAAGTTAGCTTGAGTATCTTGGATCTCATAGAGGGAGAGACGCAAAGAACTTCCGCAGGTGATGGGCAGATAGTGTGAGTGACGCATTTGCTTTGCTTTCGTGTGACGTCTTCCTGTTGCTTCTTGTTAGCTCCTACATGTCAGAACGGCCAATTGAATCTTTCCGTATGGGGGAAGGGGAAGTTATTGGTAGTTTGTCTAACCTCGAAAACATACAACTAGGCTACAGCACCCCATCGAATTTTCAAGAGGATCTTCTACTGAATAGCAACTTAGTGCTGATAATACTGTGTTTGAGTTCTGTATTGCAGATCAAGAATCCTGCATCTCGGAAGCTCATGTGCGTGTTCGGCTTCGGATATTCCTTGATACAGCGACGTCAACAAGTGGAGATCAGGCTGGCCAACCAGTCAGTCGACTGGTCAACTGACTGATAAGTGAGCATTTAAAGTCAATCAGTTTACACATTTTGAATCGTCTCAGTCTATCAGTGATCCAATAGTCCAATTGGCAGTAACTGATCAGTTCAGGGATTCGATTTTTTCGATTTTGGAGTCATTTTTGAAGCCTTTTGGAGAGGATTCAGGGGCGGATAGGCCAAAAAAAGCTTTTTGATTGGCTAAAAAAAGGCGGTGAAACGAACATTTAACACTTAGGATTTCCATTATGATAATTTTGATCTTTAATCCATTACTCCATCTATTTAAAACTCTACTAAAACACTAAGAATCATGCCTTTTATTGAGCTAGAGTTTAGTCAAGTCCTTAGTATTGATTTTATGGTTTCTCAGCCCTCTTCTAGGACTTATGAGCCGTCTTAAAGCATGCAACTGCACCCGCATCCTCTCAATATGCATTCTTTCAGCATGTACTCTCTTGGTGTGTACTCTTTTATTGTGCTGTGCAATTTATACTTTTACATTTTTTAATAATATATACTCTAATAATAACCTAGTAAAGCCACTTTTTGGTAGTGTAACGTGATCAAAAGTCACATTTTTTTTAACTTATCAGCACTTATAAGTGACTGACAGTCGATCAGTTGGATGCCTTTATTTTGATCAGTCTATCAGTTGAAGAATTAGCTCGACTGATAACTGACTGACTGACTGGTTGGCCAGCCTGGTGGAGATAGACTTCATATCTTACAAACATACAGTCTGAGAAGTATGGAATGGATCACAAGCTCCGTAACTCGTTCTCAACACCGCAAGGAAGGCGAACTCATTTCCTTCTTCGACTTTAGACCCCACCGACGCTCCACTAGAATGATCCTTCTCGAAACTTGAACATGGAAAATATTCTAGCCCATGATATTCCATCATCGATGGATCCTTCATAGCAAACAAGGTTTTGCAGAGGCCATAGCTCCCTCCTCTGTCGGCCTATAACACACCCCATCTCGTACATAAGGCTGTGGTAGCCTTGACCAGCAGGCCGAGGCGCAGGCGATCTACCCACTAAAATTGCCGGGGGGCCAGCGCAAGGCTCCAGTAAGGTTAACCTTACCGGCACGGTTCGAGCGTGGCGCAGCTGCGGATGACAAAAATATCATCATAACAACCCGCCAGCGCCTATCAGATTACCACCGCCGTGTTGAAGCCTGGAAATGGGGATTAGACGGCGTCTGTGGCCATGGTTCCGGGTGGGATAGACGATATTCTTGGGTGGTGGCCGCGGGTCGAAGCCCCATTTGACGCCCCGTAAGGTTAGGGTTTCTGACAGCATCAACACTCCTCGACTTCCCCGCATCACCATGTCTTGGAATGAACCAGACATGCGCAATGAGGAAGTCCCATTCTCTCACGGGTCGACAGGGTTTTTGGCTCATTGGTAGACAACACGGTGGATGGTAAGCTGCTCCTTCTGCTGAAGAAGCTTCTCCTCGGTCGCTGAGAAATGTCTCTGGTCTTTTGGGGGCCACACACAGTTGGCTTTAGGTTACCCTAAAACAAGCAATGCAGGTCGTGGCATGCATTGGCAAGCTTAAACATACCCAACGACCGCCGAGCTTATTTTCGCCTCGATGTCTCTGATGAGAGATCATTTGGCCGGCCGCCTTGTAATGAGGCTTCTATCAAGAACTTTGTTTTGGTCGCTGTTCGGCCGACCTTCTGCTCAGCGCGCAGTCGGGTAACCTTATCAACTTGGGCCCTCATTGACTTCTCTCCGCGCAATGATACCCGCATACCCAGTCCGCAGCGAGAATCTGACAAGCTGTCAAATTATAATGATCCCCATACTTCAAAGTCACCAGGTGCTAGACAGAATAAGATTTCCCCTATTCTAGAAATCGAGAAGAAGCTTGGTCTTGGCACGGCAGGCTCTCGTTTGCGGCTGAGCAGGATGATCGCCTCATCGAATTTCCAGGAAACTTCGCCGCACTCAGCCATTTCCTGGTCTTGTCAGCCAATAACATTGAGTGTCTCGCCTTGTTTCCCACCAATCGGGATTTTAGCGTAGCTCGATTAGCCTTCTTTCTTACATACTGCTGTCAGCCTTAACACTTACATCCTGTCTGCATAGACCATGTCAGATGAACTACCCGATGACAACACAGCCTGAAGGAATTCCATCTTGTCTCCTGTTTGGATGAAAGACAAGCCTCGGTGAGGAATTAGATGATCATGGCAAAGTAGTCTACGATGTCAAGAACAGATATATATTCCGAGGTAGGACGCCATGAAGTTGGACATCTCATCATCAGCACCATCTTCCTCATCTCCTTTAACATTTCATTATCTTTTCCTATTGTATTTCCTTGCGTTCGTTGGTATACCAAGGAGCACTCCTTCAGATTTCCATCATGCGTGGAATTTCCACTCTCGTTGCGGCGGTGGGAGTCCTCGCTGCCTGCACAGAGGCAGCAGTAGTGAGGAGGACGACATCTACTTCGCCGTCTTCAACAACAGTTCAAGCTGTCAAGGCTACAAGCACAGCAAGCAGTGGATCGAGCTCGGCTTGCGCAGCTGTCAGCGAGACACTTGGATCAGATGGTACGTATTTTGACGAGCCTTTGAGTACATTCGCTGATCATCTGCAGGTGATAGCACTACCCCGATCCTACCTTCAGATGCACTCGCATGCCTTCAGTCTGTTCCACTCGACGTCAAGCGATCGAGTGACTTCATCGACTTTATCGAACCATACATTCAATTCCAGAGCACTCTCGCATACTTGGAGAACCCTCCAATCGGATGGACTCTTCCGGGTGTTGATGTTTTGGGTGGTCTTGCTGAGATACAGAACAATGTTGAGAATGGAACCTACCAATCCCAATGGGATTTCGAGGTGGATCTCTATGCCTTGGTCAACATCTTCCCGCATGATTTCCATTTCAACTTGCCCATGCCATTGATTAGCGTTTTCGAGTTTCAGACTATTGAAGGCTCGCTTGTCTCGGTCTCCAAGGATGGTCTAAGTGTGCCAGATGTCTACTTCAAGTGTAAGTGATACTGTGACTACGCGAGAAGCATGTGTTAACATCATTTAGTTGATCTGGACTGGGAGTACCTCGTTGGCGGTTTGAACTGGACTCCCTCTCCTCTCGTTTCTATCAACGGTGTTGACATTGCGGACTATCTTCAATACATCACCCAAACTACAAGCGACTACCAAGATCCCGATGCGATCTACAATCAAGCCTTTAGCTCTCTTGCCTTCGATTATAATCCCTTTGCATCACGCGGCTCTGGAAGCGCCTTTGTGATCGGTGGTCACGCATATGGTTTCTCGGACGATTCTTACACCTACAAATTCGCAAACGGTACTACTCGAGTATTCGACAATATTGCCACGACTAGCATTGATTTTACCGATATCGCGACTGGACAAGATCTCTTCGATGCCGTTGACTTACCTCCTACGGAACACGCTACATCGTCAGCAGCGGCCAGTAGCATTACAGCTGCACCTTCAACGACCGCCGCAGCATCAACAACCGCCGCAGCTGCTTCCAGCTCACCCACCGTGTCATCCCTTGCTGGCTACCCATCTCCAATTGTCATCCACCCGGATGGCTACACCTCCGGCTATTTCCTCCCAAACAGCACGATCGCTGTTCTTGCCATGCAAGGCTTCGTTGACGAGTTTGAGACTGACGAGAATGCTGCTTTCTTTCAACAACAGACTATCAAGATCTTCCTCGCAGCAGCTCGCAAGGCTGGAATGACTAAGCTTATCGTCGACCTTCAAAACAATGGCGGTGGGGATATCTTCAACGGTTTTGATGCTTTCAAGCAACTCTTCCCTACTCTCGATCCTTTCGGAGCCAGCAGAATCCGTGCCACTCCCGAAGCCAACTATTTCGGTACCATCTTCAGCGCAGCTGGGGTATACAACACTACCGTAAACACAGTATACCAATCCCAATCGTCTCTCGACGTCAACGACCACGCATTCAACAGCTGGAGTGCAGAAGACCCTCCAGTCACGATCTACGGTGACAACTTCACCCAAGAACTCCGCTATAACTTCTCCGATATCGTCACCGAGTCTGGCACCGGTGGTATCAATGTCACCGGCTACCTGAGCAATGCCAACCCTCCTCCACAACTCTTTAGCAGCGAAGACATGGTTATCCTTTACGATGGTTCCTGCGGCTCAACCTGTGCTGTCTTCTCCGAGCTCATGAAGAGCCAAGGTGGAGTTCGCAGCATCGCTCTTGGCGGTCGTCCCCAACTCGGCCCCATGCAAGGTGTAGCCGGTTCCAAAGGCGCACAAGTCTACACCTACGGTAACATCGCTCAAGTGGCCTCATTCCTCCCAGATGCGCTCGACATCCTCAAGAGTAAAGGAATCGCAGCTCCTCCCCTCCCACCAGCGGAATTCATCATCGACATCGAAGACCCATTCCCACTCGGAGACACACAGAAATTGGCAGCCGGCGCCCGCTTCAACCTCAGAAACAACATGCACGATGGAGATGCGACCCAGACCCCGCTGCAGTTCGTCTACGAAGCCGCTAACTGCAAGCTCTTCTACACAGCCAAGGATCAGTACGAGATTGCGGGGCTTTGGCAGAGAGTTTCTAATGTCGCTTGGGGAGGTGCGAAGTGTGTTGAGGGATCAACTGTGACGAGTGATAATACTTTCCCCGCGGGCGCCTATGATACCGTTCCGTTTGGACAGAGTGCTTATAGTACGGTTGAGCAACCATACCAGCCTGGGTTGATTGCGCAGAAGTCTGATGTTTAAAATAATTTTCCTTTTGGCATTGGGAGGCTTGGTGCATAGCGTGGTGTTTTGAGTAATAAGAGGGGCATGTTTTACCTTTGCATTTAGATGGGGTTGGTAGTAAAAACAATAAAATCGATTGCATTTCAACAATGAGGAGTTGACTTATCTTGTATAACAGTGACAACTTCAAGAAGTGCTTCCAATTTGTCTCCTATCCCCCACCATATACAGATCAACTTTCTTCTTGCACCCTTTGGACTCTTTCAATCTGGTCACGTGCATTCAAGTGTCATCACAGGCAACAGTCTGCCCGCCCTTAGGTATGCAAAATATCACTCTCTTCATGGCCTACGTGGGCGTATTTCATCGTCAGGAAAGCATGCTCTTAACTCCAGACCTTATATGAGGAAATTCCACGACTTGCATCGGACTCCGACAAGGCGGTTTTAAGCTCTGCGCTAAAACCGGCTAGGCATAGAAGTCCGAAGCTAATCGATCGCCACTTTTGCCTAGCAGAGACTAGATCTACGTGAACCACCCAATCACGAATTGATATGATCTTAGCTATTGCGGGGAACATCGAGCATCAGGACCAAAGAGAACCTCTCAACTAGGTATATAAATCCACGAATGTCTCCTACAGAATACCATTCTTCAGACAAGCAACACTCCTACAGAACTTCAAGACAACTATCATCTACAGTACATACATCACTATGGTCACCAAATCCACCGAAGCAGCTTCGCGAACTCCCCAAGACCATGCGTTGATCGGAGAGGCAAAGAACATACCCATCAATTCTTCAGCTCCCGTCGTCTCAGTTAGCCCGATAACACTACCTGCACCAGGTTGTCTTCTTGATTTACAACTCCGAATTTCTTTTCCCATCACGGGAAACAATCTCCCTATCATACTCCTCTCCCACGGCCACGGACAATCAAATAACCTCTCTTCATCAAACGGCTACGGTCCACTAGCCAGTTTCTGGGCAGCTCATGGCTTCGTCGTCATTCAACCTACGCATCTGAGCTCCAAGTCACTGAGTCTCGACCCAGCTACTCCTGGCGCTCCCTTATTCTGGCGTTCACGAGTCGAGGACATGAAACTTATCATCGACCAGCTCGAACAAATCGAAGCTTCTACTCCCAACCTCAAAGGCCGTCTAGATCAGACTCGAATTGCAGTCGCTGGTCACTCCTTAGGCGGACACACCGCCGGTATGCTGTTAGGCGCCCGACTCAAAGATCCCGAGAACGGAGAGATTGTCGACTTGATCGAACCGCGCATCAAAGCAGGTATCCTGCTCGCGGCACCCGGAGACGGGAATGGAGGGGCAGATCTAAGTGAGTTCGCAAGAGGAAATCCGGCTTTCGCTTTGTTTCGAGACCCCAGTTTTGCGAAAATGACAACACCGACACTTGTCGTGGTCGGCGATGCGGATATTTCTCCTCACTTGACGGTCCGAGGTGCAGATTGGCATGCGGACCCGTATACGCTCAGCCCGGGCCCGAAGTCGTTGCTCACGCTTGTTGGCGGCGAGCATGGGCTTGGTGGGATTTCGGGGTATGATGCTGGGGAGACGACGGATGAGAGTGTTGAGCGTGCGGCGGTGGTGCAGAGACTCACGTGGGCGTATCTTCGTAGTCAGCTTTATGCTGAAGATAAGGCGTGGTCTGATGCTTGTGTTGCTTTAGAGGGGCTTGGTGGGCTGGGAAAGGTTGAGAGCAAGTGAAGGTACTTAAGTGATGTGTAATTAATGTGACTACAGTGACACATCGTTGCGTTTGCGATTGAGGAATAGCCTCAATGTATTGAGAAAATTTGAGTTCTTTGAAATATATGATTACGAATTTTCTCTTACTCCATGATCTTCTTATAGATTGATAACTTGCGTGGCGGAAGTGACTGTTGATTGAGACGCTTGACCGCCGACTGGTAATATTGATCACTCTTCCACCCACTGACCACGACCACCGTATCTTCAGCATTTGTGTCGGGAGCAAGCCCTTTCCTTCTCCTTAATATAGCAGGCCATTCATCCTTCCCACTCAATGTCCCGGTATTTCCTTCCATTCCCTGCAAGAGACTCTGTATTCCTTTGGAACTCTTCTCAAAACCTGCTGCACCGCCGCCTTGACCTTGACCATACAACCCAAGCGACACAAACGCGTCTTTTATAGGTAGCTCCGTAACGTCTCGACTAAGCTGAACAATCCCATCATTCTCCACGAATTCCATCAGTTTAGGAGCATGTGTCTTCACGTAGAGCGAATCCGCCGCATCGGTGCTTTCTTGGCTCGGGTAACCGCTGATGAAGATCAGGTTCTTGGAATCGTTGATATCTTGCCATAGCGTGTGACCTGCTGCTTCTTTGCCGGATTGTTGGTTGCAGAATTGGAGGACGGTGGTCCAGATATCGTGGAATTCTGGGGAGTCTGTTTTGGTGGAGGGTTTGATTTTTGCGAACCATATTTTGGTGATGGGCGGCATAGTGGAGAGTTTTTGAGCTTTGGTAGATGCGAATATTAGCCTTTTCCGAGGGTCAAGTGCACATGTCTTGTTTATAAAATGGTCCTGATGATGGAAGAATCTCCAACTGCGGGGCGTGTGGCTTGGATTTCACGTACGAATGTGGCTGGATTTATACCCTTCTAACAGCAACAAAAATAGAAACACCTCGACTGCGAAGTGTCACTTTCGTAGCTGATGATTCTTTGGGGACTAGAAGCGAGCCCCACCCACCAGTCAGGGGTAAGGGGAATTCCTCGCTTATATCATCTCGGCGTGATTCAAGGCTGCGCCGAGGTCAAACTGTCATGAGAGGAATTCTCGTTTCACAATAACAGTAAATACTTCTCGAGATATAGTCCACAATCATGGAATCCTCTTCGGGACCAAAAGTCCTTGTCACAGGATTTGGTGTCAGCTGCCTTCACAATACGCAAGACATTGCTGATCGCTTCACAGGCATTCCAGGACATCAAAAACAATCCATCCTGGGAAATCGTCTCTCGTCTCCCTGACATGATCAATGGTGTTCGTATCATCAAGGACTCCGAACCTCTAAAAGCTGTATATCAGTCTCTTCTCGAAGTCCCGAAGCTCCTAGAGAAGCACAACCCCGATGTCGTGATCCACGTGGGACTCGCGTTCGACAGGAACTATTTCGCGATCGAGAAAGGGGCAGACAGAGATGGGTATCACCAAGTCCCCGATGAAGCAAGGAAGGTTGTCACGAGAGCCGAAACGAAAGCGAGGTGGGGCATGAGTCCTGCAAGGTTGGACACAACGTTCAATATTGAGGATGTGCTGGCGAAGTGGAAGGCGAATGCTGTGGCTGGGAGCGGTAAGGGAAAGGCGAAAGGGAAGGAGTTCGACTTGAGGACATCGGATGATGTTGGGTGTTATGTTTGTGGGTTTGTGTATTACGCGAGCTTGGAGTATTATTGGAGGCGAGATTGATCACAAGGGCAGAGGAGGGTTCTGTTTCTGCATATTCCCGATCTCCAAGGCGAGGCCGAGATACAGAGAGGTCGAGATATTTGCGTCGCTTTGGTCAAAGCTGTGTCCGAGTGTATTTAGGACTTGACAGCAGCTCCAAGGGAATTCAGCCAAGAGCACGTGATCATCCGTGAGTAACTTGTGATTGTCTACGATTGAACAGTTGTAAGGGCTAGTCAGATGTTCAGCTAATTGAGAACTGTATTCATTGAAACTTTCACCATCCAGTGGACCTCGCAGACAACAATCTCTACCTCAGTGTTGTGATCCCCAACTGAGATGCGGGGTTGTCCATTTGCGGTTCAAAGTTTGTTTGCTGCATATTTTAGTTGTGTCCTACCTATCTTCTCTAATATCACAAGAAATATGGTACGTTATTTCCAAACGTTGCACAGCTTTCTCCGAACTTACAGTAGGTTGCCGGAACTCAAGATGCACAGCAGGAACGGCTGGCAGTAGTGATGACACGGAGAAAACAGAGTTAAGAGCTCCAATATTTCTTCAACAGTGCGAAACTGAAGCAGGAAAGCAGAGAAATTTGTGCAATGCCTATCATAGACAACACACCAGTATCTCCATATCAGGACTATGTCAGTGGTCTGGTTCCAAATAAACACGGATATCTTGCCGAGTTACTCCAACTGCAGCGCTCAGGACCTCAACCCACCTCCAACGATGAACCGGTATTCGTGAACGAGTTCCAGGTCTTGGATATTGTGGACGGAAAATTCGCATGCCAGGTTTTCAGACCAGAGTTAGTAGGCCCCGTAGATCAGCAGTTTACTCGGCTCCTAGAAGAACATCCGGAAGGATTAAAATCACGCTTCTTGATTTTTCGTCATAATTCCATACTACGCCAACAACGAACCGCTCCTCGCCTCGAAATCAATGGAAACTATCTCAATGCGATCAGCTCGAGGTTCGAACTTGATCCTAGCTTCTTGGAGAAACATTTTGCATTGTGCGAACTACACCAAAATAAGACGATTCCAAGGCTTGTACCTGTTCCTCTACCCAAAGACGGGTCATGTCTACAAATTATGTGCAACTCTGCCTGCCACTTTACGATGTGCAGAACTAAGGCAGATGGCCACAAAATTGGTTTGTAGTCTTTGCGTCGTCCAAGAATACAAAGCTTACAAGTGTTTAGTCGTCATCTTCGGCTTTCACTATTATGAGGAGACCGAAGATATTCCGGACCTGACAAACGGACCTTTTCAGAGTGCTACAACCGGGAAAATATCAATTGAAGACGTTCTTGCGATTCAAGAACAACCTCTGCATTTGCTTTATAACACGATATTGGATGCTTTACTTGAATTTGGGATGATTTGCTTTCGAGCAGAATGGGATCCCAGAGCCAACGAGCTGACGGCCGAAAAACTATTGGAAAGACGTCAAAGACTCAGAACTGAGCATCTAGCTTTGGCAGCCACACGGAGGAGTTTAGGAATGTTCTCTGACAAGAGTCGCATCAATCATGGGGCATCGGATGCTAAATGGCGAACACTGACAGATAACCTTACAGCTCTCCTCGAAACTTCTGATAAAATCAACACAGAGCTCAAAGACCATCTCCAGTCTACGCATAGTATCGACGCTATCGAAGAGGCACGAAGAGGCCTGCGACAGAACGAGACTCTTAAAAGGTACTATTCCCTCAACCAAGATGCAAGAATTTCTGACAAACAAAATCAGATTGACTATAGTCGCATTCATCTTCATTCCAGTCAACCTTTCATGTGCCTTTTTCAGCATGAACGTCAAGCAGCTCAACAACTCGAGTATGGACATAGGTTACTTTTTCTTGGGCATACTCGTCTCTGGATTTCTAGCTTGGGCACTTGCAGCAGCCATTTCTTCCACCTTCAGAGCTTTAGCACGCGCTCGGGCCGAGATTTCGAAGGATGGACGGAAGCCGGTGTCTCCAAATGGCGGACGTAGCGAGCCACTTGAGAAGAACAGAGTCGCCGATGAGGTACCTGTCTCATGGGTTATCTAAGAATGGTTGCTGAAACACTCTAAACATTTTCTGGCTTGTGCTAAGCTTTGGGCGTAAGTGAAGCTGGAACTGAGCGAGGAGAATGGAAATGACGATTACCGCTGGGAACTGAAGAGCAGTGGGCCGATTCCAAAATGGAAGGCATTTGTCAAAATATGTCATCATGTTCGTACGAAAGTACATGCTATGGCAAGGGCAAGAAATTCTGCCTCGGTAACTGAGCCGGCAACTGGGGGCACTGCTGAACCATGATACGGTGCTATATTGCAGTAAAACACGTATTAGACCTGATGATACTATGATCTGGCGAGTTTCAACTGATTCGGAGGCGTAATGAATGAAAATTTGCAAACATCAAATGGTATATCTCTCCTGTCAAATGACCTAGTCAGCCCAGCCCCTACACATCTCAACAGCTTTCTCCCATCTTGCAAACTTCTTATCCTTCTCCTGTGCTGAGATCTTCGGCTTAAAAATCGTGACACCAGCTGTATTGACATTCTTCAACTCCTCAAAATTCTGCCAGACACCAATCGCGAAACCAGCTGCGATAGCTGCTCCAAGGGCAGTAGTCTCAAGCATGCGGGGGCGTTCGACTGGAATACCAATTAGGTCTGCTTGCGTCTGTGATGGTTGTCAGGGCCTGAGAGTAGGCGAGAGAAGTGGGATGTTTACCTGCATGCAAAGATCGGAATTAGTCATTCCACCATCAACAGCTAGTTCAGCTAGAGCATGGCCACTGTCCTTCTCCATGGCGTCGAGAATTGCTTTTGTTTGAAAGCAGGTGGCTTCAAGAGTCGCCCTAGCCACGTGTCCCTTTTGAGTGTATGCAGTGATGCCAACTCGGAGGTTGTTAGCAACTTTTCAAAGAGGTTTCTGAGATGGAGAAGCTCACAGATTGTGCCTCGTGCATCATCGATCCAGTAAGGTGCAAAAAGACCACTGAAAGCGGTCACGAAAGTGACGCCGCCGTTGTCCTCCACGGTCTCAGCCAAGACACTAATTTGACTAGACGATTTGATGAACTCGAAGTTATTCTGAAGGAACTTGACACTCGATCCTGCGACAGCAATACTTCCTTCTAGGGCATACTGTGGAGTCCCATCGAAGTCATATGCAACTGTGCTCAAAAGTCCATGTGTGGAAATCACAGGCTTGTCACCGACGTGGTAAAGTAAAAAACAGCCGGTGCCGTAAGTATTCTTCGCTCTTCCAGGAGAGAACCCTTTCTGGCCGACCAAGGCAGCAGATTGATCTCCGAGACAGCCAGTGATCGGCACGCCCGAGAGGACACCTGTGGTGAGTGTGCCATATGCTTCTGCATCCGAGGATCGAACAATCTTGGGCAGATGGAGCTTATTCATGTCAAAGCGGAAGAAGTCGAGGAGTTGCTCATCGTATTTCAGAGTGTGGATGTTCATGAACATACTTCGAGAAGCGTTCGTGGGATCTGTGACGAAGATGTTCTTTTTGGGACCGCCGTTGAGACGGTAGACGACCCAAGCATCGATAGTACCAAATGCGAGAGTGCCTCTGGAGTATGCATCCGCAACCTTTGGTTCGTTCTCGATCAGCCATAATAGTTTGCCAACTGATGGGTATGTTGAGAGTGGGAGACCGCATAGTTCTTGAAGCTTGTCGGACCCGAGACGAGCTTTGAGTTTTCTCACGAGAGCTTGTGTTCGGGTATCCGTCCAGACAATGGCATTATAGAGTGGCTCTCCAGTTTCGTGGTCCCATACTACAGTTGTTTCTCGTTGATTTGTGATGCCAACAGCTTTGATTGCTCTCGCTGCATGGCCATTGTCTTCGAATGATTTCACGGCGCCTTCAATACATGTCTCGATGGATGTAATGATTTCGAGTGGGTCGTGTTCATGCCATCTAGTGCTTGTAAGAACAATTGGTTGCAGAACACGCTGGGAACTTACCCTGGGTGAGGATAATATTGCTTGAACTCGACTTGATGTGAAGCAACGGGTTCCCCATCGCGATTGAAGATCAAAAACCTGGTACTGGTGGTACCTTGGTCTATAGAACCAATGTATGCTTCATGTGGAGCAACGAGAACTGGTGAATCGCCCATTGCCATGAAGTGATCGTGTGTGTATCGTTGTTTTCTTCTGATGTTTCTCTAAGAATATATGAAGGTATGGTATGACGGAAAAACTTGGACAATTCCGAGAGCTGGGACTCCATGACCCCGCACTATCATCTGGACCCTTGCATGTGAGCACATGTGATGATCCCAAGGTCAGAAAACTGCTAAGCCGCTCTCCATGGGCGAGGGCCAAAAGCAGGTGTTCCGAAGGAAGAGCTAGAAGGTTGCTAGACCTGTCAATATCTTACCCACGTCCATCACTTGCATACGAGAGGTTCTGGACAAGTATGGTGGCGTGCTGGACTACTTGGATAACGCACGTATCGGTCTAACAGCAGTGGGCTCGGCGGTATGCATGGTTCGAGCTAATCATTGCATCTGAATGAGCCCAGCCGCGGAATACTGCCCGTCATGGTTGGCCTTTTCTTGCATCTCTCGCTGTAATCCAATATGATGCACAAAAGAGATTGCAGATAAATTGACTAGACAGCGAAAACTGTTGTGGAGACAGCAGAAAATTGGGAATTTCCAAGCCTGCATGTCTCGTACGACAAGGAGAACTGTTGCCTTGGAAAAGACCGGATGAGCCTTATCTAGCCATAGAGCAGCCAGAGCAGCTCCGCACTTGCATAACGAGATAGGAATGAGGGGTACCATCCGCGAGGTTCATAAAGCGACGGGAGCCGCTGAGTGTACGAAGGTACCAAGGTCTTGTCAGACGCCGTCAAAGAGCGGGGAATTGACTCGGGCTTGCGGGTGGGCGTTTCAGGGCTGCGCCTCCCATGGCACGACGTTGAGAATTCTTAGAGTGAGTTCGACTCGGTGAAATTTGCGTGTTCAATGAACTATAGAGGTGCTATATGCCGTTGTATGGGTCGGGGAGGAGGGGGTGGAGAAGAAGGGGAGAGGAACTGTTCCCCAGATTAGAGTGGACGTTGGAAGAGTCGCTGGATTGAGACTAGTGTAGCTTTTAGCTCTCCTCCTCCCATATGAAGCTAGTCTGCACGTAGAATTGTTCCTCCGCCACCGCCACAAACAGGCTTGATCTGCAAGCCACACTTCACGCCTTCAAACTCAACCTCAACATCCCTCGATCTTCAACCTCCATACTTGCCTTACATGCACGAAATTGACCAGGCCAGTGTCAGCGAAAGGCGCCCCGAGATGCTTTTCGATTGCCTCATGCAGATTCTTCTCGTCCTTTTTTCTCGTCTCGTCTCTGCTGATGCGCTGCCTGCCCTGTCGGCAGCTCTGGCAAGGTTTTCACGCTCTCCCTAGCTGCGGACGCAAGTGTGATTGGCCTTTGACTAATGATACATCGGGACAAGTGCTCGTCTCCAACGTTGGAGGCATCTGGGGAGCGGGGAAGTGCTGAGATGCCCCTCTTCTCTTCTCTTCGAGTCCTCGCCATCCTTCTGCATCAGCCGGGGTTTGTCAATTGGCCTTCGATCTCCTGTTCTCTTTCTCTATCTTGATACCCAAGGGCCGCGTGGTGGTCACAGCGCATATTTATTCCCGTGTTTGGAACAATTTTGGACAACCGTCACGACCTCGAGGGGCCAGGTTTTGGGGACAAGAAATCCTGAACTGCTCGGTCGAGTGACCGAATCTAGCGCTGACTGTGCTGAGTTCTTTCTGAGGGGGCAACATCTTGCATGAGGTTCGAACATGGCACCTGGTCACCTCTTGGCAGGATTGCTCGTAACGTTTAGTCTGCCGGAAACAACGGTGCTGGCTTAGTGCGGCACTCCAATCCTCCTCTGGCCTCGGTCGATATCGAGCTTGACAAGACCAACAGATTTGGCTGACCTACCAATTGGAGGAGCGGAACGTGTGCGCGTCGAACTTGGGTCATAGTAATAATGCATAATGCGTTACGGCCAAAGTACTTGGATAAGTCGGAAGCAGTGCTCCAAGAATGATGCCATTACTTACCTCGGCATGAAGTGCACTGCAAGTCGGGAAGAGGATGAGAGTCCTGGACATAAATTTGATGATACGAAAGTACCACAGTGACTGAATTGGCGTCGTCAGAGTTGTAGTCGTTCTCGTTTGGACTGATAGGAAAGTTCAAGTCGTTCCGCGACGATAGACAGGATGGGATCGTTAGTCGAGACCATTAATTGGATGAGCAGTATGGCGTTGATGAGTACCCCTCAAACGCCTCCTCGAGTCATAGTTCACGCTTATCAGTCGCTCTACTTGTTGATATGGCCCAATTGTGTCCATTTCCGTTGATCCTGGCACCAAGCCTTGTCAGAAGAGAACTGGCCAGGATGTTCCGCTAAGTGAGCCTGATGGCCAGATTTTGACGCAAGCTTAACAGAATCTCGGGATTACTGACGCTTGAAGGAAGGTGTGCCTTCCCTCACACGAACCAGTAGAGCCGTTGGTCTATGTGCAGAGACTTGTGTATCCTATGTCGATCTCGTATATAGCTCCAGAGGGAGTCTAAAGCAGTCTGATTTTGACACCATTCTAACACTATCATTGCTATCCTTCTTCTTTCTACTCCATTCATCACCTCTTTGTTCTTCTGAATACCGCCTGAGAATGTCTTCAGAAAAGGTCTTACCATTGCCAAGTCCGACCTCGGTATCAAGCCCAACGTTCTCCCACGATGAACACGCGAAACACCTCATCCAACCTCAAGCAGAAGGCAGCTCATCCGGCTCAGAGCATGCTTATGAAGAACATGGCCCAGGCATAGACCACAAGATACCTCAAGAGGATGCTGTGCAGTCTCATCCTACGTTGTGGTGGAGTCGAACCAGACACCTACTGCGCGAACCTTTATCTGAGTTCTTCGGTGTCTTTATTCTTATTTTATTCGGCGACGGGTAAGAGATGTTTGGATTTCAGACATGGCAGCAGCATATCTAACCAGGCTTCAGAGTCGTTGCTCAAGTCGTTCTCAGCGATGGCGAGAAGGGATCTTACCAATCAATATCATGGGGTTGGGGGTATGGCATCTCACAACCGTGCGATTTACCAAGCTGAAATTTGAGATAGTATCGGTGTGATGTTGGGGGTCTATGCGTCTGGGGTTAGTTCTCCCCGCCTCGTCACGAGCCAAACGTCATTAACCGAGAGTAGATCAGCGGAGCGCACATCAATCCAGCAGTTACGTTCGCGAACTGGTGAGTTCCCTCCAGTTCTACGCTCCCTACTTCGGAAATTGTACTCATGAACTGACCCTCGTCAGTGTTTACCGAAAGCATCCCTGGAGGAAGTTTCCAATCTACTTCGTCGCACAGGTTCTCGGCGCCTTTATTGCCTCAGGAGTAGTTTATGGTTAGTCTCCGGAACTCAGGCCACGGATATTACCTCAGTGGTTTTCCTCCTGAAGAATCATTACCGGCTAATCATATTTGCTTCTAGCAAACTATAAATCTGCGATCGATGTCTACGAAGGAGGCACCCACATCCGAACTGTCCCAGGTTACAGCAATCACTCAACAGCTGGCATCTTCTGTACCTACCCCGCCGATTTCATGACTAAAACTGGACAATTCTTTTCCGAATTCATCGCTTCCACCATTTTGATGTTCTGCATTTATTCTCTACAAGACAGCGGCAACCTCGGAGCTGGAAACCTGACGCCACTTGGACTGTTTTTCGTTATATTTGGCATTGGTGCTTGCTTTGGATGGGAAACTGGATATGCCATCAACCTTGCCAGAGACTTCGGTAGGCGCATCACTTTCTTTGAACGTATTTGATCATAAGCTAAGGAGTTTAGGTCCACGGTTGATGTCTTACTGTCTCGGCTATGGACCAAACGTCTGGAAAGCTGGCAACTACTACTTCTGGGTTCCAATGGTCGCGCCGTTCTTTGGATGTCTATTTGGTGGCTGGCTGTATGACATGTTCCTGTTCACGGGTAAGTTCTTCTTCATTATTGGCAAAGCGTCTCATCTGATATCTAGGAGGCGAGAGTCCTATCAATACACCTTGGATGGGCTTCAAACGTATCATTATGGGTATCAGAGGTCTGGTACAAGGCAAACCTTCCAAGAAAGAGCCAGAACACGTGTGAAGATCCAGCCAAGACAGAAGCTAGACGGTTCGGATTTCGTTCAACTACCGCTCCCACATGTTGGAAGAATACTGGATTTACTTTTGGATAGAAGCATGGTAGACCAGAGGAAAGCTCAAGCTTGAGCTGAGGCCGATTTTCATGGAAGATAAAGACTAGGCGGGGGTGATTCGCTCTTGGATAGTGGTGGGCCTGATAAAATTGGAGGAAACAGTACTCCAAAATGCATGCTACTCCCCGTCAGTTGCCGTACGTTCGATGAACCCAACCATTGTGATTCCAATTACACATGCCCCTGCACTAGGACAGCCAAAGAGAAAAGGTTGCCAAGCATCTGGAGATGAGAATAGACTTTTGAACCCGAGTTTGCGCCGAAGAGTTTCCTCGCTCAACCCACTCACATGTCACGAAACATTTTAATTGGAACGCATTCGCAAAATCCATGCGTGAGCAATCCTTCGAAAACTACCCCGCAATGCAGTATGCATGCATGCATTCGAGAAGCAAGGGACGTTTGAAGTGGGGGAAAGCGCCAAGAGGCCACAGGAATTAAATGAAAGGCCGAGGTTGATTTATTTTCCATCACCCAACTCGCTTTACTGGCCCAAACGATCCTAGATCTCAGCACAAGTGTACCCCGAGAGAACTAATTGCTGGTTTCCAGAACAAAAGAATTCCCAACCTGCTTCAATCTCATTCAAAGAAGAATATTGACTTTCATTCTGATCAATCTCGGCTATATGTCCTCCAATCTTGCTGCAGTGCCATTATCTCCCATCTTGCACGTCCCTTCAATCTGCAATTTAGGTTGTGTAGCGATAAAACGGGCTCAAGTCGCCCAGCTCCAACAGCTCTTGCTCGGTGTATCTTGCTTTAATAGCATCCTCACCATCTCTTGCCAGCAGCTCATCTCGCTTCCGATTCTCTCGCTGGTATGCCTTCCGCAAAATCCATGCGGCAACGATACCGGCTGCGCAAATTCCCAAACTTGTTCCAAACCCAGCCGGGTACTTGGGCTCTTCAGCCGCGAAGTATATATTGCTTCCGCAAATACCACCCATGTTGCCAACGGAGATCATCAGTGCCATTCCAACTGCCCGCTTAGAGCTTGGGGCGAGGTTGTTCCCGACAAGAGTGACGACACATGTGAATGGACAATATAACCCAGCAGCAACGAGGAACAGAAAGAAGTAAGTGACACCCGGGTATTTGGGATGTGGAATTGCAAGTTCAGCAATGAAGCCCACCACGGCAATTGTAAATCCAGCCATGATGAACGGTGTACGCTGCTGATAATAATCAGATAAAAACGCCACGACGACTGTTGCGATCAAAGCAAACACGTAAATGGGAATCGTCAGCAGCTGTGCGTCCGCGGTTTTGTACCCCATCTCCTCCAATACAGATGGTACCGTCGCCGTGAAGCCGTAGGTGCCAATACTACAGGCCCAGAACGGAACGATGGCCATCCAGACCTTCCAGTCAGCGAAGCCAACCTTGATGCTTTGCCAGCTGATTTTATCGGCATTTGTAACACGGCCCTGACCTGAGCCTGTTTGTAGTGCGATTCGGTTTATGACGAATTCCCGTTCTTCTTTCGTCAGGAACTTGGCTGTCTCGGGTCGGTCGGGTAGCAGGAAGTAGAGGAAGAAGGAGACGACGACTGGAACGAGACCTTCGAGGATGAAGATCCACTTCCAACCCGCCAGTCCAGCGATGCCGTTCATCTTCTCGATGGCGTAGGCCAGGAGGCCGGAGAAAGCACCTGAGAGAGAGGCGGCTGCGTAGAAGATCGCCATACGTCGTTGAACTTCGTAGCGTTTGTACCCTGAGATGCTAAGGTCAGTAAAGAATAGAGTATATACGGAAGTAGCTTACAAATTGTGAGCAGGTACGTTGCAGCTGGAAAGAAACCTGCCTCAGCAACGCCAAGGAAGAATCGAGCAACGATAAGTCCATGGTATGTCGATACGACGCCCATCAAAGTCATCACCAAACCCCAGGCAAAGCAAAGAATAGAAATCCAGATCGATGGGCGAAGAATCTTCAGGACGATGTTGCTAGGGACCTCAAAAAGAGAGTATGGAACGAAGAATACCGTTAAAGCCGTGTTGTATCGCATCTTGATCAAGTTGAGATCGGTGGCCATGCCAGCAATCTTGGCATTTCCGATGTTGCTTCGATCGACATATGCAATTCTATTTCCTTCTGTCAGGCCAAATTCGAGGCGCAAGGGAAAAGCTTACAGATACAAGAAGCTGAGTAGCGGGACCAGGCGCAAGTCAATTTTCCTAAGCACTCTTCTTGTCTCTTGTTCTTCGGCCAGAGCCAAGGCCTGGTCGGCAGAAAGTCCTGCATCCACTGTGCGAAGGCCATCTTTATCTTCCAAGTCGGGAGATGGCGCGACTCCTATGTGTTTCTCATCAATGCCATGTTCGAACTCTTGTTGCTCAGACTTCTCTGCCATTTTGGGTGCGACGGTGCTGTTCTGTTTTCCTGACAGCAAATCGTGGAGAGCGGTCAAGAAAGGTGGGGGAGAGAGGGATATATCAATATTGCGCCTGCTTCTTCACGGTTGATTCGATCCTCCCTACCAAAATCACCGGGAAACTGGGTGCTACTCAACACAAGCTTTTACCCCTGTATCCTCTGTCGATTCGCGGGGATGGTAGCAAACCGAGACAAACAGCTCTGAAATTTGTCACGAAGATATCAAGTTAACCCTATAGAAGCTTTCCAGAATCGCGCACACGAGAGGGTGTAGAGAAGTGGGGCACAGCGATAACTCCATGTAACCCTGTGTGGCCAACGAGCTCTGGGTAAATCCCGGGCTTACCACTCAATGACCTTGCCGCGTGTGCAGCCAGCTTGCTGTGCCGGAATATTCTACCGGTACGCCGAGGCTTTTTCCAGAATGGGAATGTCACATTGGGCGATTAGATGCTTAGTAAACACTTCGTCACAATCAAATTGAAATAGGAATGTACTTGTAGGTTGAGACTGGAACAAGCATATATTCCGCAACAAAGCAGTCCTCTCTTCCCAATTGTTCGAATACTGGAGATAATTCATCTTTGGAAAACTAGTCAGTTAAATAGGTTTAGTGAAGACCATCCTCAGAAGTGGAAAGACCCAGAGTGTGTAATTCGAGTGCTAGCTTTGACCTCTTGGCAATTTAAGCTAAGGCGGTGGAAATAGATCAAACTTGTGGACCGAGAAGAAAACATTGCCAGATAGGGAGAAGGCAATGGCCAATTCCATAGCAGTTTGCACTAGTTGATTCTACGTGACGATAGGTAGGAGAGCATTTGTGTATAGAGGACGAGATGGAAACGTTCATTATTGCAACTATGAAGATAAATTGAAGTAAGAAATATTGTTCATGAGTGAGGCCAAAACACCCGCAATTTCAAACTGCACTGTCTTCTCCCCCATTCCACAATTGACGAAGTTGAGTAATAAGTTTTGACCAACAGTTAGACCCTGTCCTTTTCATCCACGGCCAAACTTTATTCAACTGGTCGACTCTGAACGCAATGTAAATGAGTACAGCAGTGATCATAGCTGAGATTGGGACTAGGGTATCGAGGGTTAGCACTGTAACTAGTATCAGATCACTATGATACATACACATAATCTTGGACACATATCCTAGGCTGAGGAAATCCTTGTCATCGCGGTGGAAAGCGGCGATGTTGATCGCGAAGAAAGCGGCCATAAAAGACAAAGGCAGCTGCACGAGTCAATCAGAAGTTCTTAGACTAGAAAGCCCAGTGGAGGCCTACAAAAATGATTGTAACGATCGTGAATACCATTAGAGTTTTGCCCTGCCTCTCGTTCTCTTTGTTTATCTCGACCGTCACACCTGTCAATTCAACCAATTTCTGTGTCATCTTGAGCGATCCTTCCGTTTGTATCCTCGCGGAACGAGCATCCAACACGCTACTTTGTTTCTGCTTGAGATCTACAAGAAAGTCGAGCTACAAGAATAAGTATTAGGCCTTTAGCATGAGAAACAGCTTACGGCTTCATTGGCTTTCTTAGCACGCTGAAACATACTCCCAACTTCGTCGATGCTTCTTTGAACAATAGCAAGAGGCAGGTTGCGCTGTTTGGAATTACTCCACGTTTCCAAGAGCTTACTTGCCACCTGATCCAGATAATGTTTAGTCGAACGATGGTTCTCGTGCGCTTCCATGTTCAACTCGGTAATTTTGTCTGACACTTTTAACACTCCTTTGCCTTTTATCTCTAGGATGCTTGGCTGTGGAGTATTTGAAATGCTCGAAGACTCTGGGTCAGGATATTTCTCATGGGTGCTTGACATTCCTCCATTAGAGACTTCCATTGGCCCGCGGTCCACTTCCTTCTGCTCAGTAAATGATTCATTTGCTGGAATTGTGTTTTCTTGAATATCATCAACGAGTTCGGTACCAGGCGTCATCTCACTGATGATGATCTTCTCGTCGGGCTTGTCCTCATCGAGGTCCACATTCTGTTGCATGAGAGCCTCCACTTTGGACCGGATAGCAGCTTTGGATAGTATGACACTTTCCAAGGTGGTCAGCACCGTCCTTTGGTCCTCGAACAGTATTGACATTATAGTCAGTTCATCTTCGATGTCCTTAATCTCGCGCAATTTCGAAACTTCCCTTGATATGTCCAAGACTTGAATACGTCCAATCTTCCTGATAAGCTGCATCACATCATCCCTCCCATAATTTACCATCGGGTCATCTAACATATCAATGCTAGTTGTTGTAAGTGGCATGTGAAAAGGACTGTCGCGAAATTTTCGACACAGGCCGATAAGATCGAGAAGAGGCAGAGGCTGTGTACCTGGAGCTAGAGAATTTTGAGCAAGAGCTCTAGCTATGTTTTATGTGAGATCATTTTCATCATCAGGTGCTTTCGTCAAGACATTGAACTCGTCAAAAAGCTTCGACTCTTCGTGCATCTTTGTTCTTCTCGTAAGCATTGATACAATGAATCGTTGTAATGTCACTACTGACCACATCACTAATCGCCGTCTCGTATATTTCCGAGAACCCTGGTGTCTTATCCAATCTAGCGATGTCCAAATAAGCCCTTGAACATTGACTAGCAATTATACCTGCCAGTTCAAAGCCTGTCATGAAAGATGATTTCTCATTAAGCAAGTGTAGCTTGATGTTGATCAAGACGTCAGTGAAGTCGTAACGATCTAGGTCTCCGGAAGACCTATCTCTCTGAGGAAAGCAAGTAATGACAGTATCTGCACGGTCACCTTCTCCAGCCAAGACCCATAGCCACAACTGATCTACCATCGTTATCACCTTTGGTTCCAGATGATACTTTTTTTGGTAGCGGGTGACAACTTGGTCTGAATCTCGTTCTTCAGTACTTTCCATTGCATAGTAGTAGTATTGATCTAGAGTGCGCCTGATGTGCAATGGATGAGGGTCTCGCAAGTATGCTCTCAATAGACTTTGCGCTTTAGTATCAACCGAAATGTCGTTGCTCCCCTGATGTTGATTGATGCTCGTGTTGCTTTGATTATCTACTGTATCCCAATGGAGAAACGGCATCTATGTCAAGTGAGAAGGAGATACAATCATCACAAAATGTGTTCATACAAATAAAACCAAACATTCTCTAGAATGGTCGTTCAATACCGGGATCGTGGCAGTGCCCGAGGTCGCTTGATCGACAGAGAAAGCGTCAGCTTCGTGTAGACTCGGTAGGATAGGAACACAGTAAATATATCTTACGATTAGAGAGGGCCTGAAAGGTTTGACAGAGTGGTTGCATAAATCGTGCGTGGGGAATGTCGGAGAGACTATGATGCTGCCGACCAACCCACCGCTCCCCACTCAGAAAACGGTATGCTTGGGCCGAATTGTCATAAAGCTTTGATACAAGAACCTAGCAAAGTAAGATAATGTCCATTTCTTGAAGTTGATTAACGCAGTCACCTCGACCCATCTCATCTGAACACATCGTCAGCTCACATATTTCCTCCCGATACAATTGAACACCATACTCACATTATTGGCTGGAAGGTGAAACCATCTCAGTGATACATCACTATCCCTATGCTCACCCACACCGAGAGGATTTACCTTATCGAGAAGGTCATAGACTGACATAGATTCGACATTGTGCTGATAGGCATCCGAACTGCGTGTGAAAGTAACAACCTCTGCCTCGAAAGCTTGATCAACCGAATGATCCAATTTCTCCGTCGTTTCGGCAAGCAATCCATCCTTCTCCTTCTCGGCCAGCATCTGCAAGATCTCACGATGACCTCCTTCCTCTGCAAGCTTTTTGGGTGTCTTAGCCATAGCATTCGGTTCGGTGAAGTTAGCACCGACGTCTAAGAGCAGCTTTACCACCTCTCTTTTGCCCGCCCAAATCGCAAATGTGAGTGGACTGTCTTTGGTTTTCTCGGTCCGGAAGTCCAGCTTTGCACCAGCCTTCAGGAGAACATCAGCGACCTGCGCGTGTCCGTTCTCTGCCGCTGTGCACAATGCCGTTTGTGAGTCGCCAGTACCATTCCGATGTAAACTCTCAACATCCACCTTGTGCCGGATTAGTATCTGCGCCAAGGCTTCCCATCCTCTTTCTGCTGCTTTATTCAAGTATCTCGGAGCCCACAATTGCCATCTCTCAAACTTCTTGGAGTTTTCTGACTCTTCGTTCAGTTTTTTCTCTACCAGAATGTGCATGACTTCAACATGTTTGTTTTGTGCAGCTCTTGACAAGGGTGTCTCGCCGTCACGATCAGAAAAATCAAAATTCCCAATTACATTCACTAAAGCCAGCACGATATCAGTGTGACCTGCTTCTGCCGCATAAAAAAAGTGGTGTGCGATCTCTATTATCGGGAAGGTCTGGATTAATCTCGGCTTTCTTTGCCAGAAGCATTATCACAGTCTCGTCGCAGCCATTCTCAGCCGCCCATGATAGTGGTGTTCTGCCTTCGTTGTCCCTTTTGTTGATATCTGTCCCTCCTTCATTGAGTAGGAGTTCAGTGGTCTCTTTCTGGCCGCTCCCCGCGGCCCATGAGAGCGGAGTTCTTCCGATTTTGTCTTCTTTGTCAAGACCCGTGCTTTTGCTTTGCTTCAAGTACTCTATCCATCCGTTGGCCGCAGCCCACGATACTGGAGTATGCGAGCTTTGTTCTTCGAGTCCATCCCAATCAATCTCCTCAGGTGTTTCCAACGGGCGTCGCTCGCCTTTTGATATCAAATTCGCCTCTAGTTGTATTCTGATTCCTCGAGATTCATGCCCCCCGTCTGCTAAGTAGGGTTTGACTAGGATTGCAGCTTTAAATCGTAGAGGATGGCCTCGGGAGACATTTAGTATGCTCAGAATGAAAGCCACGGCGGATGAGGTTCTCTTCTGGCGAATCTGCAAGTTGCCAGATGGAAGCGGCACGTATACTTCAGCACCCTTGGTATGCTCTGCAAGACGGAAGAGTACAGCATCTAAGATATGTCCTTCCGAAAACCTGAATCTTCTTCTCTATAGCATATCTCCCATCAAACCGAACATTCCTTCTGTACCTTTTGTCAAGCGGTAGACTCGAAATTGACAAATCAAAGATGAAGAGATTCTCGGGACGTTCAGGCATATCCCCTTGCACAACGCCAGTAAGTAGTACTTTGACAGCCTTTGAGGCGTTGTCTAAGACAGAGAGCAGCTCAAGTTCGGTATCCAGCTGTTGTATCGCGTGGGCTAGTGCTTCTTTACTTTCAGCTAGTTCTGCCCTTGCTCGTGAATCATCTAAGCCGCTCTTCATCAAAGTGCTCTTTATCAAGTTTACTTTTCGAAAATCTACCTCCTCTTTGAGATGGTGCACTTTGTACCTCGCTCGTTCTGCCCTTGCACTACTGTTACTAATGTTGCGGAGAATCATGATGCTGGAATGTCGCGGGGAATCGTTAGGATTTGGTAGTTGTTAAAAATGAAGCATATATGATAATGAAATGGAACTAAGCACTGATGATATGGCCGTTCAGCCACGTATCATACATCACGGCAGCAGATTATCAAACACCAGATTATTACCAAAGTGAAGATAATACGACAGCAGCGGAAAGACTGCTTTGGAAAACAGGCTTCATTTCATTCAGCTGAGTCACAACAATTGCAGGAAGCCACATATTTGGACCAATGATAGGATCTCGATAACCACCAACCAAAGCATGCATGCAGAGAATCACAGTTACACAACAGTTAAAGCTGAAAATAAAGGTGACGAATGAAACTTGAAGCAGCGGGGAAAGCGGTGCAGAATTTCCAATCAATGCAAGAAATCTTGCGACTGAGCTATTATTGCAACAAATATAACACGTATTTAAGCCACGGATCCGTCAAATAAGGCGATCGAGACTTGATAGGACGACATCCGCGGGTCGCTCACAAGTTCAGGAGAACCATTTTCCCAGCCTCGGTATGCTCACAGCGGTCCTAAACTGTTACCTTATGCAATCATAAAAGCAATGAGAGCAAGATGAGAACTTAGAGACGAATCCATTAACAAATCAATAGTTATAATGATAATTATTTCCTCCCGAAGCCCTGCAGCAGCTTAGGGATTCAAAGGTCCCTTACCATCTCCAGTCCAGCCCTTTACCCCCCGACTACCACCACCACTCGCACTATGGTCTTCAAAGTCACCTTCCGGCATCTCAGCAGCCTTTTTCGATCTGTCTACATCTGAGCCCTGAATGGTATATATCAGTAAAGGATGTTTTGATCCCGGTATGCTTAGGAATATGCCTTGGTATCTGATCCATGAACAAGGTTGCCCAAACCAGGGTCTGCTTTCCATTCGGAGTCAGCGCGAGAACTGTCTGTTCGCTGTGGTTCTTCTGTTCTTCGTTCCATGATGACTTCATTGAATTTTTAATGGTGAGATGTAGGAAAACTTTGAGGACAAAAGTCGCTGGAACAGCTCAATAAATAAATACTGGAGTACACGGAGCTTTACTCCGGATGATGTAACGATCAATTCATTTTACTGCAAGATTTCGTCATGCTCACAGGGTTCATTTCGACTTCGAATGAGGCGGTTGCGCAAACGTCACAGAGTCAAAACCCAGAGAGCCTTCCCCTCAATTCATGCTTACCTGGCCGAACCCCACCGAGTCACGTGAGACCAGACTGCAGGGAATCTACCTAATTCAGCTCAGCACCCTTAATGAGTGTGGTTGGATCGCAACCAACAAGCATATTCTTTTACAATAGATTGCTTTCCCATTACAGATACCTGGGTAACCGGTCTTAAAAGCGAACACGTGACCTTTCTGGAACCAAATTGAGATGAAAATCAACAATTATATATAAAAGAGTCCTTTCACAAGTCCAACAAAACCATTTTTCCAGCCTCGGTATGC
Organism: Mollisia scopiformis; assembly: GCF_001500285.1. Classification (NCBI taxonomy): domain Eukaryota; kingdom Fungi; phylum Ascomycota; class Leotiomycetes; order Helotiales; family Mollisiaceae; genus Mollisia; species Mollisia scopiformis. The sequence goes on from NW_017263599.1 coordinate 1,130,962, forward strand.
TGTTCAGCAACATCGAAAGCCTTCTCATAATCCTCAAGACCAAACTCGGCAACAACTTCATGACCAACAGAATTCCCAAGCTTCAAAACTCCAGCCTCGACAAGCTTGATGAGACTAAAGACATCTTCTCTTTCGTACATATATTGTCCGCGGATGGTGAGATTGTTCATAACAGCCACCACGTACGGGATGGGAATGTCCTTCATTGAAACACCCATCAGAGAAACTCTGCCGTATTGCCTCACTGCCATCATGCAGCTGCGAACGTGGGTACTTTCATTCGCGGCAAAAGGCGACATGTCGAGGTATGCGTCAATCACACCGAAGTTCTTCAGCCCAGCGAGATCTTCCTCTACTTTCCCTTTCAACTGCAGAACTTGAACCCTGGGAACGAGAGCTGCGAGCTTGTTCAGAGCCTCAATGTTCCTACTAGCGGCGATGACTCGAGCACCCATCGCCGAAGCAATCTCCACAGCGGCACCAGTGTAGATACCAGTGGCTGGAGCTATAATGATAGTTTCTCCAGCTTTGAGGTCGATGCTTCGAAGTCCACCGTAAGCTACAGCATACCTCATAACAGACGCCAAGACTGCTGCAGAATATCCAAGACCACCTGAAGAAGGACTTCCCATGAGAATAGACTCGTTCAGAGCATAGCAATTCTCCAAAGGGGCTCGTGCGTATTCCGCATACATGCCATTCCTCCACGACCCCTCCATCAAGGCATTAGCTGCAGGGTTTCCTCCGAAAACACCTGCTCCCCAAAGAAGCTGCACGTTTGAATCATCACGGCCTCTGATATGAGGATCTAGAATGACGAATTGGTCGAGTTTGAGAGAAGTGGTGTCGGATCCAATCGCTGCGACACGTCCGATAGCTCGCGTCCCTGGGATGTAGGGTGTTGGGAACCACAGTCCTGGAAGCCCCTCAGAGAAAATGCTCTTGGCTACAGGCTCGACAACGGCGCTGATGATTCGTACGACGACGCTTCCCGGTACTGCATTTGGCGTTGGGACGCTCTGCACTTCGACATGTCCCTTCTCCAGGCACACAAGTGCACGACAGGTTTCGGGCAGAGATTGAGATTTGGTGGTGGCCATGTTGAGGATATTGATAAGTGGTTTGGAATTTATGGTCAGAGATGCGAGTGAAGATCAAGATGGAAGATGATAATTCAAAGCACAAAGAAGAACATTGGTCTCTGTCTTATATACCACACTGGCGGCATCATAAATCGCTCTCGGACGCGCTGGACAGACTCGTCCTTTCTCTTGGACAACCCAGGATCGGCAGCGCAACATAGATAAATCCGATATCTCCATTATCACTACACAGAAAGGTTTTGTAGAAGCGTCATAGACGCAGTCGGAGAATGAAATATACTTTTGAAAAGTTTGAAGGTTGTGAATCCGACAAAGGGTTAGTGTGTCTCCTATCCGAAAACGGCCAAGCGTCATCCTCTGTCCGAAAAGCGGCTTAGCTCTGTACCAAATACGAGTTGAGGTTAGCCGCTTTTTTCATGGTGGGGCAGCCACTCCAATCGGGACTACTGATTGACCCGCACTTAGGTCCGAGCCTCCAGCCATCAACATCATCCATTTCATCTGCGGACATTCTTTCCTCACTTCGCATTCATTCATGTATGATTGAGGCTGATTATGGTCATAGCCACTCTCTTGAACTCCTGTCTCGTCTTATCCTGCTGGAAGAAGCTATCACTGCGATTCAACCATGCCATCAAAAACCATAGGCCCGCAGAAGCCAGCTCCAAAAGAGGGAACAGTCCGTAAGAGGCGAGCACATCACAAGTCTCGAAGAGGATGTCGGAATTGTAAGCTACACTTGACTATAGATATATGCACATCGTTGACCATCTCTAGGCAAACTTCGAAAAGTCAAAGTAAGTCCCGAGCTCTCTTCAAATTCAACAAGTATACCAACCGATCAGTGTGATGAAACCCGCCCCAAATGCGAGAAGTGCGTCTCTTTCGGGGTAAACTGTAACTACGACTCCGGTTCTAAAGCCTCCGACCTTCAACCGTCCTATGACAAGCAAGTAACACTCTTAACTCCGCCCACCACACCTCCATCCCAAGGTCTTGGCCCCAGGATCAAAATCCCGACGACCTTGTATCCACCTATCATTACCGGAGACGATTTATCGAGTTTCCAGCTTGATACAGAGAGTTTGAGTCGCCTAGACAGGTTCCAGCATAGGACTGTAGGGACGATTGGGACGAAGAGTGCAGGGAAGCTGTTTGCTCATCTGACCGTGGATCTTGCACTTGCGGTATGGTCTACCCTTTTTCCACACTCCCTTCGTTTCTTCGTTCAGAGATTGAGGCTAAGACTGATGATTTTATATCTAGCATCCATACTTAATGCACGTAGTCCAAGTCCTGACCGTCATCCACGACCGCTACCTCTCTCCCAACCCTTACTCCAAACAAACTCTCACAGAAGTCTTCCACCTCTCTCGCGCCGCCGCCCTCTTCAACCGCAAACTCTCCGAACCAATCCAGCTCCAAGACCGCGACGGTCTCTGGGCCACTGCCGCCCTTCTCGGTCTCATCGCCTTTTCTCTCACAGATGCTTCCGACGCCGAAGAATCTTGGCCCCTGGCCGTAAATGAAGATGCTGATCCCCTAGAATGGATATCCATCGCAGAATCCAAGTCCGCGATCTGGAATCTCACGAATCCGCTGAGACCCGATTCAAGGTTCTCCATCATGAAACATGATTACGAAACCTCGCATCCAGCGTTCAAAGTCCCACTCCACGGTATTGAGGGAATCCCGCCACAGTTCGTCGAGCTGTATGATCTCAATGACTGGGTTTCGGCAAGAGTCAACCCATATTATACTTCCGTTCATATCATGATGCCTCTCTTACCCATCCCGTGCGAGAGAGCGAGTATCATTCGCTTCCTAGCGTTCGTCGGCCACATGGATGAAGGTTTCAAGAAACTTCTTCGAGCTCGAGATGCTCGCGCGCTTTTACTACTCGCGTACTGGTACGCCAAGGTCTGGAAAGCGGTTTGGTGGATTGAACGGCGTGCGGTTCTCGAATGCAAGGCCATTTGTTTGTATCTGGACAAACATCACAAGGATGATAAGTTGTTGCAGGAGATGTTGATGTTTCCAAAGAGGAGGTGCGGTTTGGCGATTGATACCAATTGGATGGGCGAGGAGGAGCGAGTGCGATTCAATACGGGGACAGGGTCGGATGCAATATTGGCGAGTATGGAGTTGTTCAGAGCTAGGTTCGAAGGCACTGCGACACAGCAGGGATTTTCAGTTGTATGGCCGGTGTGCAGTACTGAAAATCGTACTGAATCTTCATGAGAATCGGAGGACTTCAGACGACTGACGGGATGGGGCGAAGAATCGGTCATCGGGCGCTGTTGACCTTGCCCCTCGAAGGCATGGACGAGATCACTAGTAAGACAACAATGTCGACAGAACGCAGACCAGTCGCACAGGAATGGTGAAAGATTTGCGCACCACCAAGAAGCAAGAAGAGTGACCACTACCTGAGATGATAACCCTTATCATTTCTACGAGTCAACCTTGCAAGGGACTACAACGCTCTAAAAGAGTACAAGCTGGCAACTGCTGGAAGCGACAATGGCCAGCGGTAGAATGAGCTATCACGAGAGAATTTTTTGTATGCATTTGAATAACAAGGCATCGAACAAGAATGGATATTGTTTTCAAATCATCTCTTCATATTCACAAGCTTGCTTTCCCTTGCGGCTCAAATGGCAGCAATGCTACAAGACATCCAGCGGCTATGAATAATGCTCCGCTGGTATAGACAGGTGCAGATGTTTCTAAGTTCGCAAACATGGCAATAATTGGCTGAAAAAAGTCAGTGTTCATTCTACGTACAAAGACAGGGAAATGAGGCGTTGAACTTACGGCCATGATCCCAAATATTCGATTTGATGTTGCTGTCAAAGCATTTCCCGTCCCTCTATCTTTCGTCGGGAAAATTTCAGGCGTGTAAGCATATAGAACAGCATACATCACATTGCTGCAGAAGTTAAAGGCGCAATTCCACCCGAGCAGTGCCTCGGATGTCAGAGCCGTTGTTGAACAATATAGAAACACTCCGGTCAAGACAGTCGACACTGCGAGCGTCCCTTTTCGACCGAATCTCGGGATCTCTACCAGAACACCGCCCAGCAAGGCACCAGGAATGCCGAGAGTAGCGATGATGAGAGAATTTCTGTAGGTGAGATAAGTCGAGCCATCGCCGAACTTGGCACCCCGAATGGCTTGGAGGTAGGGAAGGAAAGCGTTGTAGAGTGGATAGCCGAGACCGATGAACGCCCAAACAAGCATTATGAGCGAGGTGGAGAAAGCCAGTTTCCTGGAGGCGAAGAGAGCTCGAACGTGGGAAAAGTTCAGAGCAGAGAGTTTTCGTTTGAGTGCAGCCTTAGCTGATGTTTGTTGGGTTGAGCCACCGGTCTCACACGCCTGAAGGTCTGCAAGAGTGACTGATGCTCATTAGATTAAGTAGCATTGTCCTTGAGGAGAAAATACGTACGACTTGATGTCTTGCCATTTCGTCTTGCCACTTCGTGCACGACTTTGACCGCCTCTTCGTCCAAACCTTTTCCCATGAGGTACTTCGGAGACTCGAAAATTGTGAAGAACACAACTCGAACGAAGAACTCGATCAGAGAAATTCCTCCCATGGCAATGACAAAATATCTCCATCCCATGTTTTCGGCTCTAGTACACGTAGTAGCAGTTTCTTGGCATGTAAGATTGCCCAGAAGGGGCCAAGCGATGAGCGTGGCAATGACTTGAGCAATTGCCCAATCGATAGAAAGCACCGTGAGGAGATATTGATGTGAGCCTGGCAGGAATTCGAGAAAAACGGCAGAGTCGACTGGTAGATTTCCACCAACGCCAAAACTCCACAATGCAGCAAAGGTGCCGATCGTTGCGAAATTGGGAGATGCGGCTGCGATGAGGCCAAAGACAGCGGTGACGCCCAGGGTCAAGTTGAAGGCGTGTCGTCTACCAAATACGTCGCATCCAAACCCCCAGAACATTGCTCCAGCGAGAAGGCCAATATTCTGAGCAAGTGATAGTAGTGGCGGCCGTGACGGATGAAACTCGTTGGTGATGGGCGTGACTTGAATCTTCAGCAGGTTTCCAGACAAGAAGGCGGTAGACTCACAAATGAGAGAAGTGACAATAGGCCATAGATTATCATTTGCCCATCCGAACCCCACCACGATGAAGAGCTGCCACTGGTACCAGCCCATCCCAATCTCCTGGATCTGGAGGATGTTAGTGAACTGTCACGTGAATATCGGAATGATCCCATTGTACAGCATGATTCAAGACACGAGCTTTTGCTTCGTATACAGGATCAATGGTTCCTTTTGGTATCGCTGCATCCGTACTACCAGGGGCAAGGTATTGATCGGCGTTGGCATCAAAGGCGTCGTCCGTGGTGAACGTTCTCCCCACCTGGTCAACTTCCCCAGCCTTGCCCGGCAGCACACTCTCGTCCATGGGTTCCATAGATGTCATGGGGATATACTGATGTCTGTCTGGCCGTGGCCGAGATGAAGAAGGAAACATGGGTGTGTTGAGGGAGGGGCAGTAGATATGGAATTTCGAGGTGAGAGTTGGCCTGTAACAATGTGAGAAACAAAGATAGCGTCATCTGGGGAAGATATGGCAAAGACAAAGTCTGATCCGTGATTGGAGAAGTGTGAGGGATCGTCCCTGGGCGGCAGTGCCACTACATGAACCCGCCTGCTAAACTTGACCAAGCTGGGGCGGGAGTGTGTGACATGGCATTGTTAGGAGTTTGGCACGCGGAAAGAGGGTGGGATGGCTGCATACAAGTTTTCGTGCCGTGAAGCGAGACGAGGGGGGATCAGATTGAGAGGAATGATAAATTAATATTGAGTAATATGTAAAGAAAATATACGGAGAAGAGAGGACATATGCATAGGTAAAGAAAAATGCGGTCGCAGAATTTGTGGGGTCTGGGGGAGTGAGGTTAACCTTAAAACCTGGGGCTAGGCTGGTGTGGTGTGGCTTGATAAGGCTGAGTAATTTGAGCTTTTCAGCTTCACTTGCAACGTCTCTGCCACCAAGACCACCACCTTAGTAGCTGTCTCTGAACACCTCTGCCTTTATCTTCGACATCGTCTCCAACCTTACCATACGATCTCCAACATCGGAAACACGTTTCTGGGAGGGCGTGCAACGAATCTGCGACACCTCGAGTCTTTGATCGAATCGCCCTAGAACAATAACAAAGCGACCTAACTACGTGGTGGATGACAGATTTCGAGAGCCATGCCTACTATACGCACGAGAATCGATGGGGACGAGATGGAATGGCTGTTCGATGCAGATGTACAAGCAAGGAACGAACAATTGATGCACACTCCTTACCATTCGACGACACAAAATCGCAGACTCGCTCGCATATCCTACTGCCTTACCTTCCACCCTACATATTGCTATATCGGATAGAACCGTCATCGAACATCCTTCTCTACAAGGACGCGCTTCCGAGGCCATTTGCATCTAGAAGAGGGAAACAATGCTACATGGACACATGGAAGGCCCTGGTTGCCAAGAGCACGGACAGCTGTCAATACCTTCGAGTGGAGAGATACAGTCTTCTTGCATATTATGTACATTGCACTCCTCTTTTTCCTTCGAAATCTCCCATACTTTGGACTTCCAAGTCTCCTTCCAAGCGTATACAGCTGCTCTGTGGCATTCTTCGTGCTGGAACTGACACTCAAGCATCAATTTGCGCGTATAACACCTCCCATGTTAGGCTAAGAAGCCCTCCTCGATCTCTATCTCACGCTTGCTGTTAGGCGTTGGGCCATTGTCGCAAGAACCCACTTTGGCCGGGTTTTGTCCATCTTGAGTTGCTTGAAAACTGCTCGTGTGGATTCCTCCTTGCTGATCTGTCAACTTACTCAGTACGCTTGCGATCATCTGATTCTGCAACCTTTGCTCCTCCAGTGAAGCTTGATGCAGCGCTATCAGTGTGTTGATTTGATCGTGCTGAGATTGACACTGAGCCAGTAGTTGGTTCTGCGTATGTGTCAAAGTATCATGGGTATCGGATGTAGCATGACCTGGCATGCTACGGGAGTTGATAACAACGACGATCGTCTGAACGAATGGAGTGTTCAGCGCATTCCAGATATAACCCTGAGGGTCTTTTTTGAGCTGTGCGACTTGTCTGTAGTAGACGAGGACAGCATTGTAAGCAAAGTTTGCTGTTGTACTTCCAATTGCAGCAGTACAGCGTTGGGTAAATCTAAATGGCTTTGGTTAGCAGAGACAACGGTGTTGCAGTAAGCACTTTATGAACTCACCCGCAAAGACCTCGAGCTTCTAGAGCATTGGTGGGTTCTTGTCTCAAGCAATCCACGCTACCATCAAACTCAATGAGAGTATCGTTCTTGATGTGGATGCTGTCGTCCCAATCCTCTGGCTTTAGACCCGACCACTTTCGTTTGGCCACTTGATGCCATTTCCATAGCTTGCCATTATACTCAGACTCCAATCCGTGATAATAGGGCGAGTTTTCGACAGCTTCGTGCTAGATCGAGAATAGATTTGCATCGAAACAGCGCAGCGCATTCAGCGCAGTGTCGCAGGGAAGAGTTTACCCAAGCAGGAGCATTTGTTCCAGTTAGAAGATTTCCTTCCTCGTCTGTTTCATACCCGGTAGTCTTTCGACCAGGTGCTCTAATAGAATTGTTGCGTTTCCTGCGAGCACCTCCTGGCTGTCCAGAGATGACATTGAATGAGCCGTAGCTATCGCCCGGCCCATTGATCTCAACACAACCGCCCTCGTCCTGAGCGGTGACAGTATCGATATCACAGTTGTTGGAAGTGTAGAATACCACAGCTAGAGTGTATCAGTAATGAATGCTAAGTAGCAAGAACTGTTATGGGAGTGAAGGGGACATCTTACCATCGTTCTCTCCGTCACTGGCCTCTCGCTCGACAGTAACTCCTTCAGCAACTCCAAAACCCATTGTGTTGCATGCATCACCTAGTCTAATTGTCCCACCTCCTGTCGATCGAATCAGCGCTATAAGACCCTAGCACTCAAGAAAGCAGTTCAGGAGTTGAGAAGTGTCTCGAGACCTGGCAACTCCAATTGGATTCAACTTACCATCTAGAGCTCCGGCACACATTGGCTCTCCCCAAAGATTGTATTTGAAGCCAAAGGAGGTATGAAAGGTTGCCAGAAAGCCAAAAAAGCAAAGCTTGAGACTTCATTTTGCCTTTTGTCCAAGATATAGTCAAGGATGAGGAGAATGCGGTGCAGATTACGAAGACAGTTGCTTTTCTGCTTCGAAGACGAGGATCATTCCGGCTTTATACTTCACAGTACACGGTGACTCTTCGATCTGTGCCTCCTCGATTGCATCATATCTTGAAGCTAGATTCAAGAGATCGACTATTGTTCGGGGTTCGTGAAAGAAACATTGCGATGAGGATGATGGGATACTTGCCAAGAGCCGCTTGATTAGTAGAATCCTTCAAGATTATCACAGGATCATCTCAAGATGCAGTTCATCGCAACGATGCTTCTGGCGTTGAGATCGGGCTGGATTTGAAAATCCAAATTGTCGAACTACAAGTCCAGACGATGTCGAAAAGTCTCAAGCATCAAATCTGTAAATGTGGAGCAAGCGCCCACTTTTTCAGTGTCATGGTGAAGACAGCACAATCAATTTTCGAACATTTGACATAAAATTGTCTAAAACTCGGTAGAACCTTTCCCTAGCTGAGGCAACTGTGCCTCACTGGCTCTCAATTACTCGAATAACTAAGGGCGACGATGTAGAGCAATATATTTCGTTCAAGATGACGTTTCTAAAGCATCTCGATAAATGATCCGATGTACGTACTGTACGTGAAGATAATTACCTTAACGACAGTGATGTCGATGTCAAGATCTTGAACTGACTATTGCAGCAAAATATCATAGCAACAGAATTCGAGAAACAGAAGCTAACTGTGGCACAACAAGGGCCAAGTGGCACTTCAATTGCCAAGCATGCCGAAATTTAAGCTTATATGAACTGTCCGGGGCAAACTCAGATCACTGTAATCTTGGCATGTCAATTATGGCCGTATCCAGCGAGTTTCTGAGAATAGTCGTGTCACTGAGCTGGTGGGTTATACATTTGGCTTTCAACCGATGCGGCGTCGCGGCGTGTGAGCACTCCCTTCTCCACGAAGTCCCGTCTATCCGACAGACGCGATGCCGGCACTGACATGCGTCATTGGCTTTTCATCCTTCTGACTTTTGAAAATGTACGCATCTTATTCGGACAACTGTCAGTACTCACCTTATCGACTTGTCACTCCTCATTGCAGCTGACGACTCAATTCCTGTCGAAAGGCAAATACAATCCATCCGACATGTTGACAAAATATCTTCCAACGGAAGCAGCAGCCCTTGAAAGTTGGCCAACTTTCCATATTGGTGCTTTCTTCCTCGGCTCGCTCTTCCTCTCCTTCTCTCTCGGCGTCTGGCTCATTGCACTTGCAAAGGGTATTCCTATACAAACAGCCGCCCTCGAACGGAATCAACGACCTCACGTTCCTCTATACTTGCAAGAACGAGTTCCCGTACATGGCTCACGACCTTGGAAAGCTATTCAAAGCACATTTGCCTTCATGGCGATGTTGTTCTTCGACACACTCCTCTATCAGTGCTTGGACATATTCAACTCGTCCTACAGACGCGAGGAGTATGTACTATGGATGCCGTCCTTTATGGCAGTGTCGTATCCCCTTGCTTTAGCAGCAGCATTCTGGACTTTCTGTGGAGCTGGTTGTTTTCTGCAATTAATGGTTGAAGCTTTTCTTGGGCGTCCGGTCGACGTTGATGTGTTCTTTGTTCCTGCTTCAATCATGGCTTGCGTGTGGACTTGTATAGCATGGCCAATGGTTGTGGCCAATAAACTCTTTTCCAGTGTGTGGAATGCGAACGGTGATTCCAGACAGTCAACGTCAAAAAGCGAAGTAAGCTCTGAGAAGTTGAGCTAGAAGAGAATGCCTCGTATGTTTTGGATTGAGAGATCAATTTGGGGCTAGCTCTGGAATGCTTCACCCCACCACGAGTTTAACTCAAAAAACGATCAGAATGCCATGAATTAAAATAACTTAGACGATGTATTGCGTCATTTTCAGCGTCCAGTTATCTGAAGGGCGGGTTGAAAGCTGGTCGTACATGATTCGTCAATCTCCTCCATATTAGCGCGATATCCCGCCCCACTTCGCATTTCATCGCAATCTTTTCGGACGTTTCCATTCCAATATACAATACTGCTGACACTTCAATAGAGCTAGTAGAATGTACATTTTAGTCTACATTTCTTCTTCTTGAATAAAGGGGTGTAGCTGTCTATTTCACGTGCCGTATATCTACAACTCCGAGGTTAAATTTGTTCCGGTTCATTGTGGCCGGACACGAATCCGGTCCCACCGGCTCAATCGAGAATGCCGTTCGTCATGTCAACCTCACGATAATTCTCAGCTTGCACCCAACTTCAATCAAAGAGCCGTCAAATTGACCTCAATTCAAGTCCCAGGGTAGTGCGACAGTACCATACTTTGCTAGAACACCACATCATGGGTGAAACTACGACAAATCCTCGCCATATCACAGCTCTAGGGAGTTCGTACGCCGCTGGTCCTGGAATACCTCCACAAATCAATCGCTTTGCTGGAAGGTCTGGAAACAATTTCGCACATATTCTCGCGTCTCGACTGGGCGCAGAGCTCACAGACCTCACGGTTTCTGGTGCAACTCTCAACAATATATTGTCAGAACCTCAAAGTAGACCTGGTCATACTTTCGCGCCTCAGATCGCAGAACTCCCTCAAGATACCGACGTTGTTCTTGTAACTGGTGGCGGAAATGATATGGGCTATATTGGTGGCGTTACCAAAGATGCCCTCAAAGGCACATTGCTGGGTTACGTATTGTCTTGGATCTATCCGGTCATTAACGCTGAGCCTCTCACGGCCAACGACGTCACGAAACGTTTTGTTGAAGTAATCGATAGGATTCGAGAGAAAGCGCCCAATAGTCGAATTTACCTCGTCGAATATCTGTCCTTGCTAGGATTGAGCACCAAACCAGGAACGGGCATCAATCTGACAGATGAGCAACTCCGATATCATCAACAAGTTGCTGAGCAGCTAAGTTCAGTCTATAAGCTTGCGGCTGAAGCTCGTCCTGGCTGCGAGGTTGTTTCTGTGCATGAGAAAAGTCGTGATCATGGATTGGGATCCAAGGAACCGTGGGTTGAAGGGTTTAGCTTTTGGACAGTGTGGCAAGGAAATCCATTTCATCCGAACCTGAAAGGCATGCAGGTTGTTGCAGATATGATTCAGGAGAAGATGCAGGACATTCAGACTGGATCATCTTAAAGAAACTCGAATTAAGGAAACTCGACATCACGTGTCCACGTTCCCCCATTCTTTAGCCGTCGGGATTCACCCGGCATCTCGGAGACACTCACCATTCCCAAACAGGCAGCTCTCCCTTTCTATTTCTCATCACGGCAAGTGATCTTCTATCGTCTATCTTGCCTTCCTGCCCGCTTTATGCACAACGCCTGGCAATAATGTCACACAGGACCACACACGGTGGACGGACGCATGCTTCCGGTCTTGAATGGGTGATATCATGAACATTATTATCAAACAGAACTCGATAGAGGTGTCATTTCTATCGGATTTCCGCTCCAATACCATGCTGGTTCATCTGTGTACTGGTGCCATGGTCTTGGTATCGAGTAAGTGCATTTAACCTATATATAACGTCGCGCAACCTTTAATCAACGTTTTGTTCTTCACAATCATTATTTTGCGTTGCGCTGTCTCATCAGAAAGCCCCAGAGATGGCGGAACAAATACCAGCAGAGAAACCCTTCGCAAATTTTGATGGCCGTCAAGCATCAGTTGGATCTGAAGAAGGCGTCACGACCGTCGTTGATCTCGTGGACGCCGATGAAGCCCTTGCATTCTTGACGTCTCACCCCAATGCCGTTGAAATTGCCATCCAAGGCAATGCGATTCTCGATGACCCAAAGCAGCTTAGGAAACTGGTTCGCAAGATTGACTTCACGATTGCACCACTCCTAGCAGCAGTCTACTTTCTCCAATTTCTAGACAAGACAACTTTGAGTTATACAGCTGTGATGGGTATACGCACGGACACGCATCTGAAGGGACAAGACTACTCTGATCTCAGCATGTTGTTCTATATTGGTGAGTTCACCAAATCAAGACGGACATTGAAGAGAGCTTAACAACAACAGGTTTTCTTGCAGCCGAATTCCCAACCCAGTATCTCGCTCAACATATCTCCAGACTAGGCCTCTACCTTGGTTGCAACATCATGCTTTGGGGGTTCGTTCTCGGCTGTCACGCAGCGTGTACCTCCTTCGCTGGCCTAGCAATCTGCCGTACCCTCCTCGGAATCTTCGAGTCCTGCGTAGCCCCTATTCTCGTCCTTATCATCGCAATGTGGTACAAGAAAGAGGAACAAGGTCGTCGTGTTTCTTGGTTCTATGTCTGCAACTCGCTCACCCAAATCGTTGGAGGTCTGTTGGCGTATGGTGTTAGCTTTGCGAATACAAAGTTTGCGAGTTGGAGGATCTTCTTTTTGGTCATTGGCGCATTGACGATAATCATTGGAGCACTAGTCTGTGTGTTCCTACCAGATTCTCCGGTCAAAGCGACGAGGTTCAGTGATGCCGAAAAGGTGGCAGCGTTGTTGAGGACAAAGGATAACCAAAGCGGGACGCAGAATGCGCATTTGAAGAAGGCTCAAGTAAGTTCCTCTCCCTTGATCCATCATAAGCAAGTCTTAATGTCCGCAGGTTCTTGAAACATTCAAAGATCTCCGCGTCTGGCTGGTTTGTCTCTGTACAATGCTTAGCTCGATTCCGAATGGTGGCCTGTCGAACTTCTCCAGCATCCTATTGACCACTTTTGGCTACTCATCAAGACAGGCACTCTTAATGAGCGCCCCTGGCGGTGCCGTTGGAGTCATCTGTGTTCTTAGTGTTGGCTACCTTTCCGATAAATGGCATGACAGGTCCTCAGTCATGCTCATCTGCATTCTGCCCACTATCCTGGGTGCTGGGTTGATGATCGGTCTCGATCCAAATGGCGTCCCTAAGAACAAAGCTGGACTCCTAGCTGCGAGCTTCCTGACTGGTACATTTGGTGCTGCTTTCATGCTTCTCCTCGCTTGGAATGCTTCGTAAGATGTCCACTCCCCTTCTCGAACCCCCTCGCTCACATCAAATCACAGTAACATAGCAGGCCATTCCAAGAAAGTCACCATAAACGCTTTAACTCTCGTCTCCTTCGCTGTAGGCAACATCCTCGGAACCCAGACCTTCCAAGCCAAACAAGCGCCAGGCTATATTTCCGGCAAGATCTCCATCATCGCCACCCTTGGCGCGCTCTGTTTCGTGATTTTGATCCTACGGTGGTACAATGACATGCTGAACAAGAAGAATAAGAAGGCGCTTGAGGGGATGAGCGATGGGGAAAAGACGGAGATGGGGGAGAAAATGGCATTTGCGGATCAAACGGATAGGACGAATCCATTCTTTGTATATACGCACTAAGTGGGGCCGTCAAATATCAAAGTGGTATGTAGAAAACACATAATGGATTCTACCAAATCAAAATGCAGTTTGGAAATTGGTGTGGGCATGTGAACTTTAGCTCGGGCAAGTGACTCTATACCAGATTTAGCACCAGCTCGATCTGCTAACCTCGACTGTCTTAGCTTGCCAACATGACATCTACTTTTCACACAACCGCACAATCTAATTGTCTCACATCAGTGTCCATACTTCAACTTATAACAGGAACAACTATGCGTTTGTTGCAAAAACTATTTTTCTGGTTCAGGAAAAGCTCTGATATCGATGCTTCGTATCTACTCCAAGGCCTTCCACTAGACATCCTACTCTGCATCGTGGCCTTCCTTCCTGCCGAATCGGCTGTGGCTCTCTCGCTCACATGCAAGCAACTCAAGCATTTGCTCTGGGATGACCATTCCCCAACATTGGGTTCTTCACCCAAAGCCAAGGTCGCACTGCTCGAACTTCTTGCTCTCGATCTACCGAACTTCATCGCCTGCTCCCCATGCGGGAGACTGCACGATATTGAAAATGTCCTCTGGTACAACAGCTCAACATATAATTACAATCCTCGGAGTCGGAATCGGGAAAATCGTCTGCCAGCCTGTATACAGAGGGACCAAGACAGCGATCTTGACGACATCACTTACACCTTCGGGACAACTGCTTTCAAGATGGCAGTCAAACGATACCATCAGAAACCCGACTGCAAGAAAGTCTTGAAGCTGATGTCCAGCAGATCAGTATACTTTAGCAAGTGGGATGAATGGGTGGTAGCGTGGCGAGAGGAGTGCCGTGTTGTCGGGGGTTCCTTGATGCACTGCTGGCAGAGCGTTCACATCTCAAGCAACTACTCATACTTGGCGTCGCATTCGGTGACTCCACGCAACGTGAGAATTTGCACGCATGTCGCGTTCAATGGGAGCACGAAGAAGTCCGGTATATGCTGCAGGTGCCGAACAGAATGGAGAATCGATTCAAAATACTACAACCTTCGTGGTAGGGCCGTGTTCCTCACGTGGAAAGATCTGGGCACGGGACCAGAAAGCGAAGTATTCCGGCAACACAATACGTATACGCCCGAATCAAGCTTCTTGCGGTACTTCTTCACAAATCGCCAAGAAGCCCAAGCCCAAACCCAAACCCATTCTAACCAGCTCCCTGCGGCTGTCGGCGTAGTCGGTGATCTGTCTTCTGCTTTTGGGGACGGAAATCTTGAGTTTGACTCATGGCTAGATTCGAGAAGCAGGAAGCAACTCTTTCAATACCAAGATATATACCGGGCTATGTCATGGAGGTAGTTCTGTTCTCGTATGTATAGAAAGGTTAAGAAGGGCGTCCTCCTTCCAGCAGTGAGGTACCGCAAATGGAAACTAAAATCCTGTTGCTCTGGCCAAAACAAGAAGATCGATTACCCCCTTCCCTGACAATGTTGAGTAGAAATAATATGCACTGAGCTGGCACTGTTCCCCAAAGTACGACTCACATGGCACCCATTCAGGTATTCAAGATGTATCTTATCTTTCATAAGTTTTGATAGTCCATCCAAATGTGAAACATTGTCAACACCAAAGAATGAGCTGGGATTGTGGTCTTTCAGCCAACTCCATAGAAATTGTCGGGGCTAGGCCGGAGTTTCCATCATCTTCAATGTACGACTTGGATCTGAGCTCGAGGAAGTTTCGCAAAGTCCAAGAATGTAGCATGTACCATACCTATCCACAATCTACCTTCTGTAAATACATCCCTTCATAAATTTCGTAGCTTGGGTATACCAGCATCCCACCTAACTCCAAATGAAACCCAAACGCCAACGCTGATGCTACAGAACTCCATCCAACCTGCATGCAAAATAGATAGAAATATGCCACACCACACTTTAACTTTTAGACGCCGGAGCTGCCTTCACAGCAGCAGCTTTCTGTTTCTGCGCAGCAACGAACTTCATGTTATCAATAAATTGTTCCTTCCTTCTCCCCATGATATCCATCTTCTGTTTTCGAAACGTGAGTAGCGTCGCCAGAACACAAGCTCCCGAAATAGCGGCGCAGACTTTCATACTCTCGCTGAAGGAGTCGGAATATGTTTGTCGGACAGCCGAAAGCTGAAAAGGCGTCATATCTCGAACGGAGTTTTGAAGAGTTTCAAGTTGAAAGGACGTGACGATGTGGGTTTTGATCAGCTGGCTGTTTTGGTGAATCCCGAGGATAGCAGTGGAAGCTGCGATGCCGATACTGCCCCCGAGGACGCGAGATTGGGCGACAATTCCTTGGGCAACGGCTGGAGAGGATTAGCATCATAGAAAAGCAAATTGGAAGAGAGAACATACTTCTGTCTTTAAGCTCGCATTCTAGACTCGCGCCCATGGAGACAGTTGACACCATCAAGCCGAAGCCCAGACCAACAAAAACTTGGAATCCATACATCTTTGCCGGTAGAGCTACAACATTCTCCAGACTCGAAAGAGTTGCGGTTCCAATGGTCATGAGAATCGCCCCGGCGAGTAATGTAATAAAAATAAAGTCCTTCTTGCTATTGACCATCCCCGACACCGTGCTAGCAACAGCCACAGCTCCCAACATAGGCATCAATGACACACCAGCAGTAAGTTGACTCCTTCCATTCACAACCTGGACCCGAAGTGGCAAAGAGTAGATGACCATAAAATAAGGGAACCCAGCAAGTAACGTCGTGACGAAATGTCCCATAAATACTCGCCGTTTAATGAGTCGAAGTGGAAACATAGTCATAAGTGTAGACTCCCATTTCCGTGCAGCTACAACTTCCCACCCAAACAGAGCGATCCACAGAATTATTCCAACTACTAGGGGTGCGATAAAGATTGCGTTGTTCCATACATCGGCTCTGAGTCCTGCTTCTTGGAAAGAAAAGACGACGAGCACCGAAGCCGCGATAATGAGACCTGCTCCTAGGAAATCGAGCTGTTTTAACGATCGTCGTTCCGGATGATGAATCTGATGCGGTTTTGGCCAAGCGATGATAAAAGCTATGAGTGGGATGATGCCAATTGGGGCGTTGATCCAGAATATCCAACGCCATGTCGTCCCATGAGTAATCGCTCCTCCTACCACTGGTCCCAAAACTCCAGCTATAGCTACTACAGCACCAATGACAGCACCGGTAAGCTGCTGCATTTTCGGCTGAGGAGCAATTTCAGGAATGATCACAAAAGCAAGTGAGTAAAGTCCCGATCCTCCGATTCCCTGCAAGACTCGACAAGCGATGAGCTGGTGGAGTGTTTGAGAGAAGCCACAGCCTAGTGAAAAGGCAAAGAAGATGATGAATGCTGCGACGTAGGCGTTTCTCCGTCCGGTGACGTCTGCCATTCGAGCGAAGAGAACTGCACAGCCAAGATAACTGAGGGTGTATGCGAGTGCGACCCAATTGATAGATCCTATGGCTTTCAGATCCTCGCCAATCGTAAAGAGCGCTGTCGCTACGATGGTTGTATCAATGAGGGAGAGGAAAAGCCCAAAACAGACTCTGTGGATGGTCAGATGGGTTCAAGCCTTAGGATGCAATGTGGGCTTACGAGACGAATAAGCAGATGAGCCGCCATTTTGGTAGGATAGGTTCATTTGGTGCTCCTGGAGGGCCGAGTATTGGTGGTCCTTGCGGTGGAGCCCCTTCTTCCATCATTCGAAGGCTATTGCTCGCCGGCGTACTCGATTCTTTCTCGGACATAATTATGATGATACTCTGTTGAACAGGATGTGATGGCAACCCCAAAAGCTAAATAAACCAAGAAATCATGGGCATGAATCAACTCGTTGAATCAACCCAATGACTCAAATAACAAGGTAATTCGACCTTCAAAAGTCCACTCAGCAATATTTGATTCATCTCAGGCCATACGGCATTCCCTTATATTCAGAGTGCTCGAGATGACGAAAGGCATAGAATTGAGAGTCGGAGCGGGTAGATCTTCAACACCGACAGCGTGGTACAGATAGATCACCATTCGATCTTTGGCGAATGCGATGAGGCGCGGGTACATGGCGCCATCTTAAAGAAATTCCGGAACTTCAAGCTCTGAGACAGCATCAGTGCGGGGGGCCACACACTACGCACGCAGAGCCCCGGGTTCAGCTTAAGTCGCTAAAATGCTGCCAAACGGGTGGCCCCGAAACGGGAGACAGCCCGAATTGGGGTCTGCACCGACCCGCCTAAGTAACCTGGACCCTGAGAAGGGCGGTGGGACATGCACGACAAACGCTGAAGATGAAAGACTTGTACAGTACGGACGCAGGATTCCGAGGCAATTCGCATTCTCGTGACGGAAATGAGGGGCGAAAAGCTGCAAAGTTGCGTAACAAGTGCAATATTGACGGTGCTTCTAGAGGAGGACGTCCTTCTCGCGTGCCAGACCCAATAATGAGTGCAGATTGGAATGTCTTTAAATCGCTGTCAGCGAATCCTTAGGCGAATGCGAATGTCCCGCCATGAGGGAATCTAGTAAATCTAAGCGGTCTGGTCGCTGGCCTGCGGGAAGCACGCACGCCCCAGGCGCAGTTTTTCTTTAGGCGGCACGGTTGAATTAGATGCAAGATGATGGGAACGAATGAGACGTGGAGAGGTCTGATACGTTGTCGCGACTTATCAATGGGCTAGAGGTCGTAGCGAAGCAGCGAATTATACCTTCAAAGAAGCATAAAAGGATGCGAGGACCTGGTGTACTGACATTCAATTGGCCTTTTGAAGCGAATTTCAACGACCTGCGTGTGAGCTGAATTGATCGTGGTAAGTTGCATTGCATCGGAAACATCGTCTCTTGGGTCCATGACTTCTCCAGCGAGTCGGCACTCATGCTAGTAGGAAGATTGGCCTGTCTCTCATGTCGTTGAAGTGGTGATTGGATGGATGCCATTCTGAGTCAGTAATAAGGACGTCAACTCAAACGTCCAGTAGTAACACTATCCCACCCGATAGAAGTTCAAGTCAACACGAGAGGAATAATACCGCCATTTGTGGAGTTCTCGCGCTAAAACAATAAATTCAAAGAAAGAAGGAAAGCAACAGATAGCAGTATCAGTTTGATGGATATGCCAAAAGAAAGCTGCATCTTGTAGACTCCCCTATTCTCGGACAGCTTGCCCTCAGATGTAGTGTCCTCGATGACAGCACCAATATATAGTCCAATACAGAGTAGCCAAAGCGTGGACAAAATAGAGTGAATGTCCTGACAAACGGGACGACTTTTCAAGAGGCAAAGTTGGAACAAAAGAAGGGACATCGAGTAGATGTGTAGGCAGGAGTGCACTTGTCCTGCCAGGAGTCAAACTGACAGTGAAAATTATGTCTGATTGAGAAATCCTCGAACAATGCAATCACATTCGGAGCCATGTTCCAAACACCTCAATGCTTCGCCTGCTCTGCCTCCTTTGTCTTCTTCTTGACTGCCGCATCAATCCTCTGATGGCATCCGTACCCCTCAATAAAACAGCTCACAACCCACATCCACCACAACGATGTCCCTCTCTCCACTCCATGTTTCCTAAGCCTTGTAGTATCCATCATATACGCCTCGCCCAAGTGTATAGCAACAACTGGTAGTGCAATGGTTCTCGCAATCCACACAAACACTTCTGGTCCACCAGGCCAGTATCGCAGCGGCACATCGTAGAACCACGTCCCAGGCACGATCTTGTTCCTCATAGCAAATACGCCGAAGGTGAACAGGCAGATACCAAACACGAAGATATGGAATCGTTTTCGGGGCGGCTCGTAGGATGTGATTCGAATCGATGAGACATCGAGAGCGGATCGTGACTCGCGGTCCATGTCCACGGTTCTCGTGCGTGCCTCTGCCCAGGAGGTCATAGGAGGAGTGAATGGGATCGTGTGCGTCTTGTTGTCTACAGTGCGCACAGTCATGGCAGAGAGGGAGATATCGGAGAGGGCAGCTCCTCGCGCGGCGCGAGGGGAGAGGGAGCAGTAATGTTGGAGGTAGTAGGAGACGGAGTCGGCATGGTCTGCGTTCATGTGCTTGATGATTCGAGCTTTGGCAGCTTCGTCTTTGGAGGATTGGTCTGCCATCGAGTCTGCGGGAGTCGTCGTTCGTCGTCGATGTTGATGAAGCAAAGCAGGTCTTGGGGCGGAAGAACCAATTCGGCTGGATGAGGTGATGTTGGTTAATTGTTTTGGTAGAGCTTCCAGATTTTCAACTCTTCTATCCTGAGCTAACTAATTTCGGACCCCACCTTTTCCAAGTAACTCAAAACAACTCTTAACAACGCTACATTTTCCTTCTGTCGTT
Source organism: Mollisia scopiformis (assembly GCF_001500285.1). Classification (NCBI taxonomy): domain Eukaryota; kingdom Fungi; phylum Ascomycota; class Leotiomycetes; order Helotiales; family Mollisiaceae; genus Mollisia; species Mollisia scopiformis. The sequence continues at coordinate 1,150,941 of NW_017263599.1, forward strand.
GGACTTTCAAGAGAGAAAGTATTCACCTATTCTGGAACAATGGACAATTCCCGAATCAGTGAATCTATGTTCCTTCACCCGTACTCCACAACTGCACACCTCACTAATGTTCTAGGCAGCGATATCGGCTACAGGGAAATATCTGCTCGGCATGAAGGATTACCTAAACGCAGCCAGTATCGAATAATATCCCTCTCCGGTCAAGATCTTGAATCGGCATGCCGAAGGTACATGCCTAGGTACTTTATTAGAGTGCCAAGGAGTCATGCTCTCTGCCGTTAAGTACCTCGATTCAAAAACTAGTATCGAATAGAAAACATCTCCGCCCGACATCTTTGGTCGGCATACCGAACCTACACGTCTTAGTAAGTGCTAAGCAGCGATATCGGCTGCAGTTAACCATCTCTATGGATCAAGTACCTACAGATAGTTGGTGAGTTTAGCTACTACTGAATGAAATACATCTCCGGCCGAAAGCTTGCATCGGCATGCCGAACCTACATAACCTAGTAAAGTACTAAGCAATGATATTGGCTATTGTCAACAATCTTCGATCAAGTGGCTGCTAAGTTTCAACTAGTATTGTAAGGATTGATCTCCGCCCGAGATCTTTGGTCGGCATGCCGAACAGCATGAATCGTCTCTGAATCGGAAGCGGCTCACTGGTCAATGCAAAACCTAAAGCCGTTTGTTGACTCAGCGCCAAACATGCTGCACCAAGATATTAAAGACAGCAGCAACCCATGCCCTTCAAATCATCTACCATACTTGTCTCATCGGACTATTCTTCTTTGATCTTTCTCTTTATCGCTGATTTCAACGTCCCACCACAAATGCATCACAAACGAGCTCCCACTTTTGGTGCTCTCTTTCGAGCAGACTCGAGCAAACTGTTGCCAACTTCCGCATCTTCCGATGACCCTCTTCTGGCTGCTTTAACTACAGTCCAAGAGCAATACATCACTGCCAATGATCAAAGCCATAAGGCTCATGAAGAAGCATGCCATGACTTCCCTGGTGGCAACACTCGGACTGTCCTCCACGCTAGTCCATTTCCATTGACGTTTAGTATGCAACTGTTGTGCTCAACTCATATCATTGATACTGACTGTGGGCAGTCAAGGCAAAAGGCTGCGAGTTGACGAGCTTGGATGGCACGACATATGTTGACTTCCTTGGCGAGTATACAGCTGGCATTTATGGTCACTCAAATGAGAAAATTGCAGCTGCTGTATCAGAATGCATGAGTAGAGGTTGGAATTATGGCGGGCCAAACATTTACGAAAGGCAACTAGCTCGAAAGGTAGGTGTTCTCATATATGTCTCGGGGTGAACATCATACGAGCTAACACCACCCAGGTTACAGAACGTTTCTCTCCCTCTGGCATCGAACTCGTCCGCTTTACCAATTCTGGGACAGAATCGAATACAATGGCTATTGCTGCTTCTCTTGTTGTCACTGGCCGCAAGACAGTTCTCGCATTCAAGAACGGATATCATGGAGGAACACTGTCATTCCCTATCACACTGAAAGATATCAACGTCAATCTTCCCCATGATTTCGTTCTTGCTCCTTATAACGATATCGAAGGTACGAAAGCTGTCATTGCAAGTTTGCCCAAAGATTCTGTAGCTGCAATTATTGTCGAGTGCGTTCAGGGGAGTGGTGGCTGTATTGTTGGGAATGTGGATTTCTTAAGTTTCTTGAACAAGGCAGCAAATGAGCTGAATGCAGTCTTCATCGTTGATGAAGTAATGACGTCTCGCCTGTCCTATCATGGATACTCGTCCGAACTTGGACTTCGACCAGATCTTGTCACTCTTGGAAAGTGGATTGGTGGAGGCATGACCTTCGGCGCTTTCGGAGGACGAAAAGACGACGGTATCATGAGTCTCTTCGACCCTCAAGTCGGTATGCTAGGCCATTCCGGGACCTTCAACAACAATATTGTGAGCATGGCTGCTGGATGTGTAGGAATGGACATCTACAATGAGGAGCAGGTAAAACGGTTGAACGCTCTAGGGGAGAGCCTGAAATTGAAGATAGAGGTAGTGCTGGAGACGCATGGAGTACATCCTCCTGCGACCATGAAGGCTGGTACATCCCCTCTGAACCAAGAAGCAGAGTCTCCGTTCACAGGCTTAGAATCCGAACCCTCGCTTGCGAATGGTGTTGTAGCCGAGCTTCAACAACACGAGTCAGGTGGAAGAGCGAAGAACCACATGTGGATCACGGGAAAGGGTAGTATGCTTTGTGTACACTTTTCTGGAGAATGTGAGATGAGTCTGAAAGCCCTGTATTGGCATCATATGCTGGATCATGGGATCTACATGGCGCAGAGAGGGTTCATGGCACTGAACATTGAGTTGAACGAGGAACATATCGAGAGGTATGCGAAAGCAGTTGAAGAATTCGTGGTGAAGTGGAAGCCAGCTCTCAAATGAGGCATTGATATCTGCTAGCCTGACGCATACTTTGAAAATATATCCCGCTCAGCGACTTCGTACTCTTTCATAATTGTCTCCCTCCTCTTCTCGCTTCTGACAGTGAACTCGCAGTTGAACGGATGCGCACAAACCAGGAATCCTTCGCTATATGCTCTGATCGGATCCACATCGACCTCCTCACTGTTCCTCACCTTTCCGGTTTCGTCTCTTCCAGGCGTTATGTTGAAACCCCAAAGCAGCTTGGCCATTCCGAGAAATAAGTTTCTCTCTGCAAGATGGATTCCGGGACACATCCTTCTCCCGGACCCGTATCCATAATGATCTCTCTCTTCATAGTCCGCCGATGCGGCAAGTTCAGGTGCCAATTTCGTCACGCCTAGGTAGTGGTCTGGATCGAAGACTTCTGGATTGGGGAAGCGTTTCTCGTCATGGTGCATGCCCCAAGCGTTGATCAAGACCGTTGTGCCTTTGGTGAGGAACTTGCCATCGACCCAATCATCTGGTTCTGGTTAGTAGAGTTTAACTGTAGAGATGAAAAACATACCTTCCGCCAAGCAATGTGGAAATGCAAGTGGAACCACAGGCCTCCATCTCATGGCTTCTTTCACAGTCGCAGCCACGTACGACAGGTTCTCATAATCTCCCCACGTTGGAGTCCTGTCTTCACCAATCACTTTATCAATCTCAGCTTGCGCCTTTCTCATCACCTCCGGCCATCTCGTCATGGCGTGAATGAAAGCAATGATGATAGATGAACTGGTATCGCTTCCACCTTCCATCATCACCCCGCCAAGAAAGTAAAGTTGATGCCGACTAAACTCCAACTTCTCATTCTGGTCCAGGACCCGATCCATGAAAGAGTCTTTGTGGATATCCCTCGCTCGCCGACGGATCACGATGTCTAGGTATTGTGCGTACAATTGATTCATCACCTTGTTCACATCTCTTGCTCTCGTTTTCCAGTTTCCCAGAAAGCTTTCGGGGATATAGTTTAGTGCTGGTATGATGTCGACAGGTGGTGTGTTACCGGTTTCCATCACCTATGAGTGGTTAGTGTAAGTGCTACTAAGTTCCTGTTTTGAGAATAGTCACCTTGCTCCAAACTTCCATCATATCATACAACTTTGTCATGTGTGGCGTATCAACTCGTGGCGTTCTAATGCCAAAAACTTCTTTCTGTTAGTAAACACTTATCTTCGAATGTATGAAAGGGGAACAGACGTATACTCATTACAACAGAGTTGCTAAACCGCTTCGGATGCTTCATATGCATTCCATCCCCATTCAGAACCATAAAATCCCTACACATCTGTACAGCCTCCGCATCAACGAGTTTCGTATGTTCGTTCACGACCATACTCTCCATGAAATGCTGGTGCACAAGCTTCCTGAATGCTCGCCATGTATTGCCATACTGCATGACTAGAAGATGATCACCACCGGTGATGATTCCATTGCCGACGTAGGATGGAGGCCGGTTGCTGTAAATGGAGGACTTCTTGTCGATGAGATTCTTGATTAGGCGGCGGTCCGTCAGGACTACCATGTTGCCAGGGCCAAGTTTGAGGGTGTAGATTCCACCGTAAGTCTTGGCCCATTCTGTGAATCTGAAGTCTGTGAGTAGGATCACAGATATAGAGATGTTACGACTTACTTTAGGTGTGCATTCTTGAGGGGTATTTGGTGGAGGTTGCCAATCAGAGGAAGAGTTGGTGGTCCTGGGTTGTGTTAGTTGAGTGATATCGATGGAGGTAAGATGAAATACCACTAGGCATCTTGCTGCTGCGAGAACCGATTGTGAACATTAGATAAGCCAGTCCAAGAAGGACGAGCAGGCCGATAATGGAAAGAAGAGCCATCGTCGTGACTTGTATTGAAGGAAATGTTGTAGTGGTTGATCAGACGAAGAGATCCTTATTTTTATATGGAAGACAACCACACCTCAGAAGAGGGATGTTTGAAACTCAGGATGGAAACAGGTTGCAAGGTCACACAGTACGGTCGAATTATAATTGGCCGAAACCACATTTTGCCTCAACTTCGGACATCCGTTCAGGGGTGCGGGGTATCTTACCGCGAATCCGGGGAAGCACAAATGAAGCATGACTCAGTACTTGCACATCTCAGGTGGTCTTCATTGGCTATCTGTTTAGGATCGTCTTCAAGACGTGGAGCAGTTTCTCTGCCGGATCTGAAATCATCCCTTTCGAGCGCCATGCAACAAATCTATCAGGCCGAACAAGAACGCACCCATCCTCAGCGATCTCCCTACGTCGCGCCCAGTCAAAATAAACATCCTCGTAATCTTGCCGCCATCCGATTGAATATGCGTTGATGTTGATATCAAGCTCCTTGGCAGCTTGTCGTGCCGCAGTCTTCCATTCATCTCCCCCGATTCCTGTGAGCAAGCAGAAAGATCCATGACCAGCCAGATCAATGGTAGAGAACTGTTTTCCGGGCAGCTTCGTGTTCAACCAAGCGTGGGGGAGTCTGCTTCCAGGGTATGTGGTGATTTCATGCTCCAGGACTGCATCTTGCGGCAGAGGTGGTCGAGGCCCTTCGTCTTGGAGAAAGATGGCTTTCGATTCATACCTTTGGTTCATTTCGACGCCGACACCATGAAACTCGTGTGAGGTATCTTTCACGGCCTCTTGAAGTTTCGCTCTTCTCTTGATACCTGCTGGTGATGCTTCGGATAATTCTGCAAAATCTTTTCTTCGAGCTTCAATTGATTCGTCCATCATGCCTAGAGCCTCCCACACTGGAATATGATCACGGAGTCCCTGGTTGGCTCGGGTGATGACGGACTCTCCAACTGGCTGGCGCTCAGTGCTATAAGAATCCAGTAAGGAAGAGGTAGCTTTTCCCTTCATCACATATGCAATCTTCCAGGCGAGGTTGTAGGCATCTTGAACGCAGGTGTTGGATCCAAGTCCATTCAGCGGGGGATGTCGGTGAACAGCATCTCCGAGACAAAAGCTGAGAAAATTAGTGAATTCCGAGAAGAGAAAGTGAATGCTTACATATTTGAATCAGAGTAATACTCGGCGACAATTTCGTTGATGAACCATTTCGAGACACCGATAATCTCGACCGGTAGCGAATCGTCTCCCACCATTGTTTTGATACAGTCGAGGTACTCTGCATCTGTAGGGTTGAAATCTACGCCTGCGCCGGGCTTAGGAAAAAGAATAAACATCCATCTGGAAATCATCAGTCAAGTACGGCAGCTGGACTGGAAGAACCTACTCGGTCCATGGCTTCACCATTCGCACAATAGCAGTCCAACCAAAGTTTGGTTGCTCCTCGTCTGGTCGCATCACCCAATGCAGATTACCCATTCGAGTTTCCACCACATGTTCGAGATCCACTCTGACCAAAACATTGGTGGCCAAACCTTGTCCTGGTTTCTTCTTCAACGGTATTTTCAGTTGTCGCAAAACCTGACTGCGCGCTCCATCACAGCCAAACAAGTACTTGCTCCGTATCTGGTATGTTTGTTTCGTCAGATTGTCCTGCACAGTACTGATGATTGTGTTGCCGACATCGTCCACTCTCTCAAAGGAGAGAATGGTGGTATCGAAGCGGCAGGAAAAGCCATTGTGGGTAGCATGGTGGACAAGGATAGGTTCGAGGACGGTCTGAGGGATGTCGACATGATTGCAAGGACTGGCTGCATCATAGTCGCCCTGAAAACATTAGCACGAGTCAAGATCGTTACGTTCGAATCACGTACTGCTCTGGCTGGATCATTTCCCCAGGAATATATTCTTGCAAATTCTTCCCCAGCCATACTTCGACACCATCGCGTATGGAGCATCGAGTCGCCTTTCACTGCAACTTTCAAGCATTCTTCTTCCAGACCAATATCTCGCAGACACTCGAGAGCCGCCATATTAGTGATATGAGCTCTTGGTGTATCTGCTGTGCTCGGAGTCGAGGCCAGCATAATGCCTTTCAATCCTATCGAAATGTTAGCATGGAGTCGCTCTTCACCAAATCTGTTACTTACCATACTGGGCCAAGAAGCATGCCAGTGAAGCACCTGCCGGGCCAGCTCCTACTATCAACAGATCTGTTTCGACAATACTGGTCGCATTTGTGTTTGCAGATTGGCCGTTAAGGATTGGGGTTGGGGATCCAGAATGAGTAGCCATTGCTCTGCGACGAATGTATGCAGACCGAGAATTCCGTTGGAGAAGCCAGAGTCGAAATTATCTATTTCAACCATTCTCGAAGAGTTTTTAGTCTCCCCCTCCTCATTGTGTAAAGAGCCACAGAGGTGGAGGAGGTGTGAAGCTGTCATACCTTACTCACTGCGGAACGGAGCTGTGGTCGGCATTTGATTTTGCTTGATCGACCCCTCACTTTCCCTGAACATTCGCCCGCGACGGACCTCCATCTCTTCCACAACAGCTCAATTCCCCCGCCACCCCACATAGCCGTCCCACATGAGCTCGATCAATGCAGTATCCGGCTCACTAGAACATGACCATATGGAGCCGAAGACGTTGTATATGATGGCGGCAAATCTGCGACGGACCTGTGTTGTGTACTGGTCAGATCTCAGCTCACTGCTCGACACCTCCTTCGAACCAGACTGAACCAAGCCCCTATTCAACATGTCTCCCTCTGCAACGAAACAGAAGATCAACCTCAAACGAATCGCCCACGTCTATTACCAGCACAAGAACCTCGAAGCCGCTCACCAGTTCCTCCTCGATTTTGGCTTTAGCCCTATTCAAAAGACAGAAGACAAGATATACTATCGCGGATATGGCACAGAACCATTTGTGATCTGCGCGACCAAAGGGGCAGAAGACAAGTTCTTGGGATCAGGTTGGGTGGTGGATTCGATGGAGGATCTGGAGCTGGCAACCTCTCTTCCCAATGCCACACCGATTCACGACTCAGATACTCCAGGTGGAGGAAAGAAGGTTACTTTCTACGACCCAGTCGACAACTGTCCGTGGCATCTGGTTTATGAACAGACAGCGGTAGAGATTGCGGAGACTTTCCCAGAGCTATCATATAATTTCCCAACGTCGAAACATCGACCTGTCAATCAGAAGCAACGATTCAAGAAAGGCCCAGCTCCTGTCCACAAGTTAGGACATTATGGTCTCTGCGTTACTGACTACAAGAAAGCCTACGAATTCTATACGGCAAACTTTAATTTCAAGCCCAGCGAATTGGTGTACGCGCCTGATACTGGAGAGGATATCACCACATTCTTGCACTTGGATCGAGGTTCCGAATGGGTCGACCACCACGCTTTCTTCTTCTTCGAGGGACCAAAATTCCACGTCCATCATTCTAGCTTCGAGATCTTCGACTTTGATATACAGATGTTGGGGCATACATGGCTGAATGAGAAGGGCTATCAAAACTGTTGGGGTGTGGGAAGACATGTAATGGGCAGTCAGATATTCGATTATTGGTTTGATCCAAGCAAGTTCATCTTGGAACACTATGTGGATGGAGATTTGGTTAATGACGAGACGCCAATCAACAAGACGAAAGCAGGACCTGGTAATCTGCATGTGTGGGGTAGGTCGAATGATCTTTGGCCAGTATCTGTTCTAACGTTGTCTAGGTCCAGAGGTACCTCCTACATTTTTGCAGTGAAGCTTTCTGTCGAGTTCTATTTTTGGGTCTGGTCTCGTTGGTTGAGGGACAAAATTGCTATGTATGAAACCAGCTCAGCGTGCAAAACGCGCACCATCTTCGCAAATTCTATTGCATATGATCCAAGTTGTTCCAAAGCCCATCCTTTGGAATGGCTCCATCAATCTGACGTGAGATTGTGAGATTTCCTGGTGTTTCTTGACAGCACCAAGTCCATCGCCTGGAGCGGACTGGAAGGCAGGGCAGGCGGGGCCGTGATGGTTTAGCCGTTGGAACCTTCATTTCACGCGGTCTATTGTCGATCGCGGCAAAACTCTGATTCGCTGGAAGATAAATACATCCCGCTGTCTCCACCAAAGTTACCCCTCTTTCATCCGCTTCTGTGCGGAGTACATCAGTGCGACATCAACCACATTCGTCCGGCGAAGATGCACCGATGAATCCTCCAAGCACAAACGCTTTGCGCCCTGGTGATACCCAAGCACATCTCGCATGCGAACGATGCAAAAGGTAAGTGGTCTTGAGCTCAAGTGGTGGATCCTTGCTAATCATTATGCAGACGTAAAATAAAATGGCAAGACTTCAGCATTCGATGCATCTAGAATAGACTTGCTGACTGTCCAGTGATCGAGTGTTGCCAACATGTCGAACATGTCTAAAGAGCTCAGAGAGTTGTTCTTATCCTCTTGTATCACATAAGCCTGGCCCAAAACCAGGTACTACCTTCCAAAAGGCCTCCCTCAGTTCATAACTAAATCCTAGAAGGGGTGCAACAACGTCGACGGAACCGGAGTACCCTTTCTGCTCCGGCAGCACAGCCAAGGAGTCTTGACGAGAATGAAGTGTCTCACCGAACAGACAATGGTCGTGAGATATCGATTCCAGCTGCAGCAGACTTGCCGTCGACCGACATCGACCGATCTGCGTCAAGAGGCCTGGCTTTGTCTCAACTAATTCATCCTTCTCATGAACCAATATCACAATATGTTACACAAAATCCTGCTGAGGTTCTCTTTCCTGCTGATACTGAAGCTATCCATATTCGTGAAGCCTTGGGTCTCTCAGCAACTGTGTACCAGAATTTGTAAGTATGAGTACATAGAGATTGCCATTCTGCTCTCACTAATGACCACCTAGGATCGATGCTTATTTCGACAATATTACAGCATTTTCATTGTTCCACCGTCCGACTTTTGAAAAGAAGGTCTCTCGAATCCGCAACCCTTTACATAGCCAGGCTCTCCTTACGTCTATATTTTCACTGTCGGCTCGCTACACGAATAGTGCTAGACCTAATGATCTATTTCAAAACGAATGGCTTCCTCGGGCTCGAAGACTGGTTGATGAATCGTTGAGAGAATGCTCCGACGATGTCCCTCCGTTATGCTTACTACAGGCTATGATTTTGACCACCTTCCAGGAGCTTATCAACGGTGTTCGAGGATGTGCTTGGCGATCAGTCGGAACATGCGTTCGAATTGCCTACGAACTGCAGCTGCACCTCATAGACAAGAATCCACAGCGAAGCCAAGCAGCGGCCACACTCGAGGAAGAGAAGAGGCGCGCGTGGTGGGTCATCTGGGAGTTTGATGTCTTTGCCTGTGCGATTCGTCGTCTCCCTACAGCCATCGATTGGACGCAAAATGAAACGTGGCTACCAATCGATGACGAAATCTGGTTTGCTAATGCTTGTGCAAAGAGTTGCACATTAGACCCAGATCCAGCGGTTGCTTGGAAGACTCTACAAGCCAGTGGAAACAGAAGTCCAAAGGCTTGGTTCATTGTCGTGAACGCCTTGATGAGATGCGCCCATATTTTGTCGTACCCGCAATCGTATGCGAATGGTGAAAGTCCTGAGAATGTTCGAATTCGGCTTGAAGTTTTGGCAAATTCTCTCTTCTGTTTGACTGCGGCACTGCCATCGGAAGCTATCTATGAAGGAGAGTTCCTTACATTTTCTACGTGCCCGGAGAACAGGTCGTCATTCCAGCTTGATGGAGCCAAGCACAGTATTCATATTATGACGCAACTTTCGCGATTCATGATCAATCATTACCAAGTCTTCGACAGCACTTCGAGGCGTTTGGCACTTGTAAACGATGCCTCTGCTGCTACTACACAACAAGCAGCTATTGACGATGCTGCCTGGACGCACTATCTTGGAGCTGCATCCGAAATCGTGAAGCTTGTCAGAGGATGTGCGCCCAAACATGTCAATTATGTCAATCCTTTCCTGGCGAGTACAGTTTGGCTTGCGGCCGCAACGCAAATTGTATCCAAGGCGTTTAGCACATCTTCGGCAGAACGCCGTGTGGCTGCCTCGAATTTGGACGTTCTTCAGATGAACTTGAATGCTTTTGTGGAAATCTTGGGGGTTTCCAAAAATCTTCAGCAGAAATTGGTCTCACTGGAAGCAAAGCTTGCTGCGTTCAAGGAGCAAGCGAGAAATGACCGGCCAAGGCAAAATCCACAGCATTATACCTTTGATTCAAGATCATCTGGATCCTTTATCCAGGGGCAGATGACACCTGACTCGATGTCTGGAAATCCAATACATCAGCAAACCCAGACACTAAACCCTGCCTTCGCTTCCGGTACATGGCCTGTTGCTCCAAATTTTGACTGGACAGACCCTTCCATGAATACGGAACTCAGTTCGAATTTGTGGGGATGGGGTGTGGACGAATTACTCCAGTACGGAGTCACTTGAACTCTGGATGGCAATCCTGGGACTGGCTGGATCGTATTGGAGCGGAGGATCTTGATATCTGGGGTACACCTTTACTTTGGTCAAAGTCCGCCGCTATCGGAAGAATTGCGGACCGGACGGACTATCTTGAATCTTGCTGGTCAAGGGGGCAACGCCACGTCTCCATCTCACCCGAGCTGCAAGTCGACAACAAGTTATTTCACAATTCAAGTATTAACCTCGCCAACTCCAACTGCTCTGCTACTTTCGCTCTTCGTCACCTTCATCAAAATTTCTAATTCTTCGTTGTCCCCTCACAGCATAATTACATTTCCGACAACACCTCCCTTCAGCATGAGTGTCGAGAGGTTCATCCGGTTCGAAGACGAGAAGGGATCGATACTATATGGCGAAGTGTCAACATCCGACCTGAAAGGAAGTTTGGAAGGAAAATCAGTGTCTATTCTTACGGGTGACCCCTTCACGGGACTGTCCAAAACAACTCATAAGTCAGTCATCAAGAAGGTGAGAGAGAATCCATCAGACAATAAGCCAGCTAACGAATCTCAGCTGCTGTGCCCGTTGGAAGCGACACCAATAGTCATTGGTATTGGACTCAACTACGCACGCCATGCCAAAGAAGCAAATGTACGTTAGATTCTTAAAGATCGATATAACTCTTGCTGATTATCAGCTTTTTCCTTCATCTTTTCCTGCCGTCTTCACCAAGCCAGCCGACGCTCTAGCTGGACCGTACGATGATATATCCATCCATCCGGACGCACAATCTCAGCTCGACTACGAAGGCGAACTCACAGTCATCATCGGCAAAGATGCGAAGAATGTCACTGAAGCAGATGCGCTAGACTACGTCCTCGGCTACACAGCTGGCAATGACGTTTCAGCTCGTAATTTTCAGCTTCCAGTATCCGTTTCAGGGAGTCAATTTTCATACGCTAAATCATTTGATAAATTTGCTCCAATCGGCCCTTCGGTGCTCTTGGCCAAGGGCGTGGATCCCCATAGGTTGAGCTATGTCACAAAAGTCAATGGTGACAAAAGACAGGAAACTGGAACGGATGACATGATCTTCAGCATCAAGCAGATTGTTGCGCATCTTAGTCGTGGTACGACGTTGAGGAAGGGGACAGTCATCATGACAGGCACGCCTAGTGGTGTGGGGTTGTTCATGGAGCCGAAGGGGTTCTTGAAGGATGGAGATGTGGTGGAGGTTGATGTTGAAGGCATTGGGTCGCTGAGAAATAGGATTGTATTTGAAAAAGCTTGAGCTTTCACGATGCTCGTTCAGCTCCATTTAACAAATTGATATCACGCGATTCAAGAGAATGTATGCTAAGTTTCAAGTCTTGTCCTGCCTTCGGTTCTATCTAGAAAGAATCTACAGTTCTTGTTGCAGCATACTTAACCCAGCCATGTCGATGAAGAACAGGTAAGCCAGCGAGGATGGTCACCTCAATTTCCACGGCACCACAATAACGAAGCTGCGCTCAGATCAGCACTGAAATGGCGGGGGAACAGCTATTCATCTCATCAGCAGAGAACTTCGTAGTCGGGAATCGAAAAGACCTACATCCACTGTCATACGCATCGATAATCAGCTTCACAATCACATACGTGCCCGCCACACAGATAAATCCACCAGCTACGAAGGTCAACACACTCAGCACAAACATGACCGGTTTCCGTCTCCAAGCCCAGGAGCCTTGTCCACTCAAATGATAGCTATCATGAATCCAAAAAGCGCCGGCGATGCCATACGTATACCAGCTGGCAAATAGCGATGCCGCGATCCCAATGAGGTACGAGAAGATCGGTACACCAACAGCGAGGACAAAAGACGCTGCGTTCATGATGAGGATCAGAATAGTCCAGGTTCCCCATCCTACTATGGTGTGACTGTGTAGATGATTCGAATTGCGGAATAAGCGGAGGAAGATCAGCTTCGCTGCTGTGTGCGCGTACAGGCTTCCAGCGATCAGGAAGTTGGGGATCGCAATTCCGTATGCGGCTTTTGCCCATACGGTCGGGAGACTGGAAAAGCTGGGGCTTACAACACCATCACCTAAGCTGTAGAAGATCTCAGAGTCAGTATACTAGATTTCAGTCACGGTTCAGGTGCTGAGGCTCTCTCAGGAGGAGAGAGGCATGCTCTCCGATATCACTTGGTCTTAATCCACCACGAAATAATCTGCAAGAAGAACAAAGCCATGGGCAAAACTTACTACCAATGTGTAACGATGGCAAAGACGGTGTAGTAGGCGGTAGCAAAGCCCTGCAGGGTGTAGGCGGCTTTCATAGCGTCTCTAGGGTTGCGCATCTCAGAAATGAGAATGAAGAACATAAAGTGACCAGCGTAAGCAAAGACCGGGTTGGTGACGGAGACAAAGGCATTTACGAAAGTTGGTTGCAGGAATAGGCTGGTGGTACGGCCTTCGAGAGGGTTGATTCCTGCTCCAATCATACCTACGATTCCGGCGATGAGGATGGAGAGAACGCTTGGGATACAGAGCCATGAGAGGCCATCGAGGGTACGTGGGAAGCTGAAGATGAGTGTTGGGATGGCGAAAATTCCAGTATAGAGCATGAGACAGAGTTTGGAATCTGATAGAACACCCAAAGCGATTTGGCCAGCGAGAAGTTGTCCGCCTGTGGCGAAAACAGCAAATATGACTGTTCCAGCGGAGAGAACTTCTCGTCCGACAACGCCAAAGAGGATGTAGCCGGCGTCTCCCATATTGTGTACTTCGGGATGGTTGAGCTTGCTTTTGGAAGTTAGCCTGTGCAACTGAAACTTACAGTCGCATGGTCCCTTCTGACTTTTTTGGCCCAGAATTAATCTTCTAAAATTTGCCAGTTGGGAGAGAGACTAGCTATGCAAAAGTAGTTCGCACTGTACTCACAATTGAACCAATAGATAAGCGGTAAAGGTGCCAAAGATGCCTAGGAACTATGCAGCATGAGAAATGAACTGATATACTGTCGTTCAGTAACTACGCACAACAATAAGGATAACATTAGGGACGAGCTATCAAGAACGTCAGCCAGGACCTTGGAGAAGATCTTGATCCGATCACATACACCAACAACCCCACCACTACTAGGTAGACTCAGCATGCCGTTCGACACAATTTCGGCAATCATAAGAACAGCGACAAGCTGCCAGCTCAGGGTCTTATATTTAATCTGGTGGTTCTCTTCATTTCCAAACACATCGCGCTCGCCGGTGACATGGCGATTTCTTGCTGAGGTGTCTTCCTCATTGTAGGGGTAGATTGGCGCCTCGCCATCGTATCGAATCTTCTCGTCAATCATGGCATATGTGTTGTCAATTCAAGACAGTAATGGATGACAGGATGGGATCGAGTCAAAAAAGGATATCGCATCAGTATGGGAGAAGCGGCGTGCTGCCGTAATACGTCCCTCATAGTGACAGGACGCTAAGTAACACGGGCGAACGATCCGTACTCTTCTGTAAGAGGAAAGTCATGACCGATGGTATCAAAGGCGGCCTATAAGAGCGCAGACGGATGTCTTTCCCCGTGACGACAGGGCTTTAGATATTGATAAGGCTATCCTTATCCACAAGTATTATTACCCAAGTAGTCTTTGACGTAATCCATCTTGGGGCCAAGCGATAAGCGCTTCGAGTTGGCCGATCTCTCCCGCTCTCCAAATAAAGGACTTTGGTGCGCAAATGGACTTTTCATGATCTGGCCGCGAGCTAGATGCGATGAACCCACGAGCCCTACTTAGGTATTTAGGTATCGTCTTGCATCCTGAGCACGTGATTGCACTGGCTTCATCGGAAGACACTCTTCCAAAATATCTTTTGAGCTCATTCGTGGGCGCAATCCGGGAGTGATTTCAGCTAGCTGGAGAAGTAGATATTCCAGAAGTGATCAACTTCAGAGCACATTGCAGATTGTTTGTCGCCAGGGTATTCGCTTGAGTTTCATAGAACTCTTTTCGACTCGTTGGTGTCACTCGAACCCCTTGTTGACGAGTCCAGAGTCACAGAGTCATTTGAATTCAGCATAATGAAAAGACTCCTGTTACATCAGTTAGGCAACCCCTAAGAGTGCTTAATTCGTGTCACGTCGCTTAGCCCCTATTTCCACAAGCGAGGAAGAGCAAAGGCTAAAGTCGACGCCGCACCTCAGCATATCCGATGCCGGATTAGGTGAGGTTGCGAACTTAACTAAATCAATACGAAGAAGGTTGATTTAGGCTCTACAGTGCAATGGCATGTTTGAATAACCCTTCCTGGTTCAATAGATGAGCTGCGAAAAATTTTCATCTCTGGGTAGCATAGAAAGGGTGGGACAGTTTACAGGATCTAGAGTTTGAGAGCATGGTAAAGCTATAAATAAAGAGTCGTTCTACGACTTCTATACATCTGCTGCTACAAAATTACCAGAAGTACAGCTCTTTCACTATCTCACTCATCTAACTCACCAAAATGAAAACTCTCACCCTCCTCGTGTCTATCTTCCTGTCTCTTCTATCATTTCAAGCTCTCCTAAACGCATACACAATCACAACGATAACGAGTTCTTTGCTAACAACTACCACCGCTACCCCGGCAAGCTGTAGTCCTTATACCAGTGTGGCTGATTGCGAAGTCAATGCTTGCGACGCTCCGGGAGTGGTTGATTCTATTGTTTGGTAAGTCTTCTCCTGTCCATGAACGGGCAGAGAAGAAGGAAAAGGAAAAGGGAAGAGATTAGCAGAGAACGGGGTGAAGAGCTGACGTAAACATGCTGACGGTTGCAGTGCGAGGGGTTGCTGTCAGATGTGTATGCCGGTTGGGACAGATTGTCGGTGAGGATTGAAAAGTGACGAGGAACGGAGCAATGGAGAACGCCCCGCAATAAAGAGATGGAAAGAAGAAATTTTGAGTGGTGGAGATTTATTGGAGAATCGATCACTGCCTATCTGGTTCTTGAAAGGCATGGAAATCATTGTTCAATATCGAGTGGATTTTAGGGGGAAATAAATCAGAATGACATTGTATAACAGATTCGCAGAACCAGCACATCACCGCTTTCTCTAGGCCGCTTGCTCAACACCACGACTGAAAGCCGCTGCCTTCAATTCAACTGGAGCAGAAGACAACGCAGCTTCTGGTTTTGCCTCCCTCTTGTAGAGCCCCAAATCTCCGCGTACCAATCTCGCTGAGAACCCATCGATGATATCGCCGGCGAAGCTTGTCAGGTCCAGCTCGTCTTTCTCGCGTTCAAAATTGCGCTTTGAGATATTGTCCAGGATATGTACTTCTTCAGGACTCAGTTTCTCAAGAGTCTCCGGCTCGGATTGAGCTTGCGCGATTTTGCTGATAACGGCTTGCTGCTTCTCAGGTGTGATCTCAAAAGAGCCCAGCGCGAAATTGACTGACTCGGCTGCGTGCTTCTGAGTCTGCGCATCCTCTGTCCTGGTATCTGCTACACCTTGAATGACGGGCTGGATCGTCTTGAAGGCCATGTCAAATCCTTCTTCTTCTTCCGAGGTGATGATCTGAGACTCTTTCAATCTCAATTGTCTTAACACTGTCATGACCAACAACAAGAACCGGGTGTATCCTTCAGACACCTTAGTCGTATGCCAATGTGCAGCGGTCCTCTCATCAGCCTGTCCACGTCTAGATGCCTGTATGGAAAGAGCAGCGGAGAGCCCAGAGGTCAAGGCCAAATGTACTCCAGACGAGAAGTATGGGTCGACAAAGCAGCCTGCATCGCCTACCACACGAAAATGAGGACCTGCATATGCTGAAGCGCTGTATGACCAGTCAGATGCCTGCTTGATGCCAGACACAACTTCGGCGTCGTTCAGCATTTCTTTGATTTGCGGGGCAAGGTTCAGGTAGTCCTTATAGAAGGCTATGCCGTCCAAGCCTGAAGCCTTCTTCCTTCCGAAGAAGAAGTTTTGGCGAGCTGCGATGCCGACAGAGAGAGTGCCGTTATGGAGGGGGATGGCCCACACCCAGCCGCTACCGTCTGCCATTATATTGTCAATAAGTGGATAGTCTTTGAGGGTGTGTGCAGTTTATCTTACCCGATAGCGCCTCGAAAAATGGCGAATTCTCATTCTCGGCACCTGGCTTGAAACGTTTGGCGCCTTTCCAATACGCCCAGTTGGCAATGTTCTTGAGACCCTCATTGAACTTGCGATTCTTCAGGTATTTCGTCGATATAATACCGTTTCTGCCACTTGCATCGATGAGATAGTCGAACTTGATGGTGCCACTTGTGCCGTCCTTCCGCGACCAATTTGCTGAGACGGGACGGCCTGGGTTGGCTAGACGGGCTTCCGCGTTGAATGTTTCGTCGGCATATGGCTCAAATGAGATCGAATCTACCTTGGTACCGTCGAAGGTCTTGGCGCCACTGTCTCCGGCATGGCGGAATATGAGCTCGTCTGACTCGGAACGGATCACATTCCATGAGAAGCCTCCTTGGCCAAGCGAAGCAGCAAAATTGGTAACTGGAGGAGTGTCAGTTCTCGAGCACTGTTCCATCTTGAAAGTGACTTACATGCTTCCTTCTTGGTTGTAATTTTGAACGTCGCGCCATACTAGATGAAAGAGAAGTCAATTTGCCTGTATATAATTTCGAGGAGTAGGTGTTTCGTTGGTATGCCAACCTTCTTCTCAAAACCATGGCGATCAAATGTCTCTTCAAGATCGATGAAACGTAGGAAGAAACGCATAGATGCAAGCATGCTCTCCCCAATGTGGTATCTTTTCCATGATCCGATTAGCTTCTACCCTAAATTGTGCTCGACCACAGCGTTCATGCGCCTACCTTGGAAACTTCTCTGCGTCCAAGAGCACAACGTCGACACCCTCTCGTGCCAAGACGGAGGCAGCGTAAGACCCTCCTGGGCCACCACCTACAACGAGAACAGCTGTCTGCGTAGGCACCGACATAATGTTTGGTATGAAACTCTTTCTTAAAATTAAGTCAGAGACGAGATGTGTCGCGAGACGTTTAAATACAAGAATGAAAGTTTTAATCAATCACGGCTTACCGAAGTTGTAAGATGAAATGATTTCGCAAGCAAGTACTTAGGTGAGCAAAGTGGAAACCAGTGTGAGCGTTGATTCGTTCTCTGGAATATAGTTACTTGATTTACGGATTAATCAAGGTTGTGTTCTAGATTGAACCATTATGCCTACGCCACCGCATGTCGGGAAATAGTACCCCGTTCGGACATGGGATAAGAGTTGCCCGCACATCACCGAAGCATACGTATATGACCTAATGTTTTTGTGATCCGACGCCCGACGTATTATAGCAAACTACGACCGAGGACCGGAAAAAGATGAATGAGTCTGGCCTGCGGATTCGGAGAACAAGGAAAGAAACGGAAACATTGAAGCCGAATCGCCATTGCGGGTTTTCGATCATTTGGCAGTGAAATGTTGACCATCGATTTTATCTCAGTGTTGAGGAAATATCTCAACAAGTGGAGAAGATTAAACCATGGTCCAGGAGAGTTTGCTTGGAGGAGTGATCAAGAGATCAACGTTAAAACAAGAGATGGACAAGGTCAAAAGTGGTTTCAAGACGGGCTGTAGAGATCAGGCTAGTTCGGAAAGAGGGAGAAGACCAAGAACAGTGCTTTCACATGTGAATAAGGGCTCGAATGTCCTCACAACAGATTAAATCCAAGATAGTTGAACTCGTGACATGGCGTCTGCTAAAATCTCATTGGACTATCAAATATTTCGAGAACTATAGCACTGTACCTAACGCCGTGTTGCTAAAATGATCTTGGCTGGGAAACGACCTTTGACTGTTTTCCCATCTCGAAATAAGTCCTCAAATTCTTGCCACAGCTCTGTGAAAGCGGTGGGATCAAGACCGGCAACCGGAAATATTCCAAAGTGCTCTTTGATCCAGTTCAAATCTGCCTCGAAATTCCACCCTTCTTCCTTCTCGAAAGATACAACATCATCCACGCCAGTATGAGTTGGCTCGGTTACTTTACCCAAATCCTCCGGTGGTAAGAGGCTGGTCAGACCGCCTTTCTCCATATTCAAATGGATGCGTTTCGCTCTAGGCAAGAAGAACTTCTCATCCAACGGCGCAACGTTGTATTCATCCCGACTCCTTGACATCACGGTAATCGTTTGCTCGGGCTTATCTGCTCTCTTCAGAAAGACACGGCCCCCTTGATGCATGAGACGGGCCCATAACTCTTGAACATGCGCATCATCAAAGGTGGCAGGTCCAAACCCAGCGCCGACAAATGTTCCACCAGCCTTGAGCTGTTTCGCGATTGCCGCCGTCACCAGTTGCTGATCTGGAAAATGCAATACATTCGTTGCGAAGACCAAGTCCACGCTACCATTGAGTATATCGTCCGTTTCCTCTAGCTTGGCTACCCGGTAAGTGAATCCATCAGTGCCCAGTCGCTCCTCTGCCAGCCGAACATTCTCTTCAACAATGTCTGATACAATGACATGTTGAAATCTTGACCGTAGCTTCTGAGCATATGGACCATTTCCGGCTCCTACATCATGGACAATTCCAAAGACCACAGAATGCTCTTGATGGTAGTTGAAGATGCGGTTGAAGAAGTTCTCGGGAGCTTGCGGTCGACCTTTCAGGTAATTGTCCCAGAATACTTTATCGCGAGCGAAAATCTTGTCTTTCGAGTTGACATTAGATGAGATAGACATTTTATCCAGATTTGTTTCAAGTGAATAAAGAGGGCGGTGAGCTGTGATGCAATTTCCACTTCCAGAACGCGAGATATACAGCACCTGCACAAGAAGATTGTTATAACTTAGTAAGGTACTAGGCCAGGCAAACCTCTGAACAATGTAGCGATCTGGAAAGTTGCTACGATGAATCCCGTCGTTCAATCCGAAAAGATGCGGGAGCATGCCCTGCTTGATTTGAACGGACGGGCGTCGGAAGCGGTTAAATGCAAGTGGGCACGATGCTTGCGGATTTGACATGCATGGGAGATAGACCCGAGAGCCGTTACGTTGTTTGTGGCCTACGCAATTGAAGTCCGAAGTTCGGCGCAAGTGACGAGTGGACTCGGCGAGATGCATTTGCAGCTCTTCACTACTGAGTATGATAGTGATTTCCCTCAGCGGCATGTGACGGAACTTTGTCTCACTCTCGACTATGGTTACCAAGGCGATACAGATTATGTATTGGTTTTTATTAACTTTCGGTTCAAGAAAATTTACTGGGAGTACAGCTAATCATCACCATCTACAAATATTAAGCCTCAATTTCCCGCAGAACGCCTGTGAAGCCCAAAGCCGCTCCCACAATAGGGAAAGATGAGCGAATACCATGCAACCAACCCCATCTTGTTACAAGCTCCTGAACATGTTCCAAGCTCGTCATGGTTGCACCCGCCACTTGATTCTCAGCGTCCAACTGAAATAAACTATTGTTTGTAGGTGCCATTACGATCCACGTGAATGGCACCACGCTGACTGTAGTTACAGCCGCTAATGCGTAGATTAACCATGGTCTGTGAGAAGCCCTCTTGCTAATAGTAATATAGCTGTACAGCCCACAGGTCGCAATAGCCAGTGATGGCATGACTTGGTGACCATAATGATAGAGGCGGACCCATTGCTGCAATAAGTGGGAGGCTTGTGTATCAGTGTCAAGGAAGACACGAATAGTCATCAGGGAAATGCCCATCATTGCCCCTGTATAGACATCACATCATTAGTTTCCTGTCAATATGAAGGCCGATTTGAGACAATAACTACGCACCGGAAAGGAGAGATCCTGTGACCACGGCAAAAGCTTGAGTACCAACTTTGGGAGTAGATTGAAGCGCCATGATTGTGAGAAGGGTCCCTCGACAGGGTGTGAAGGAATGGCTGGTTGACGCTAATGGAACGTTTGCTTTCACTCAAACTGAGAGGTAGTAAGGCTCTGTTCTTGTGCTACGTTCTATAAAAGAAAGACTTCCATCTTAGGCAGGCACAATCGGGGAATTAGCCCTCCACTTTGCGTTCACGGAGGCTCTATGGATCTATCGGGAAAGAGTGTTAATCGATGTTGGGTGGATCGACCCTACCATCGCAGAAGAGAAAAAACATCTAAGTCTGCTCCTTGTCCCGACAAGACGGAAGCCGAAACACGTGATTTTGGGTAAGAATAAATTCGGGTTCCGTTACTATCCCCTGTTTGTCTCGGCTAATTTGTTGCCCCTTTATTTTTTGCGTAGCTCGTTTCGACTGATAGCCTCGCCCTTCTCAATCAAGTGCGGTGGGATTGTGTCTTTGGAGGCATCGGGAAGATGTTGAGACTTTAGAAGTGAGAGGAATGTGAAAAGTGAAGATCTCTGTGGATCCGAAGTATTGACGCATTGACAGACTTCGAAATCTAGAAGACAAGCCTTTGGACGAAATACAAAGCAGAATTCCAAGGTGTAGCAAGTGATTAAAGATGATGTATATATTCCTGCTTAAAATGAAATTCTTACGTGAAATCTACTCCAAACCACCTCTTCTCCCCTCTTCTGAGTTCAAATGCTACCTTGTCCTCTTCAGCCAGCTTTCGTAGTACTTCATCAATGAACGGTTCCAATGCCAACTCCCTTACTTCGCTGTCTAGTTCATCCCCGTGCATTGCAGTCACAAGTTGCTTGACTGTCACGCTCCCTTTCCCCCGGCCGGCGCTCCTTTCTTCTCGCTTGATTCGACTTAATGTCTGCAAGACCTGCCTTTCGCGTCTTGCCTTCTGAGCTAATTCGCCATTGATCTTAGCAGGGAGGTCGGTGATGACTTCTCCGTGCGCAGGATATCCCACAGCACAATTATGAGATTGCATCTTGCGCAGTGAGGACATCCAGAGGCTCAAAAGCTCGACAGCACTAGTACCATGACCGAGGACATTATCCCCTGTGAACATTGCATTCTCTTCCTCAAGAATAAAGCACATATGGTCATGAGAGTGACCTGGAGAATGGACCGCACGAATTGTTGCGCCTTCGACACTGAATCTCTGCCCATTCCGGAATCCCTTGGCCGGTATCGATAATGAGCCTCTTCGAACCAGTGCCGACTATGTAGGTATTTGTACCCTGTAGCGTAAACTGAAACAAAATTAGTAGTTGTCTCTCGACCAAGAACTAAACGCCGTGGGTCGATTTTAAAAATCGTAAATTGCACAGTACCTTTCCTCGATTCTGGCCCAGCACTCGAATTACCCTTGGGCCGAGCTGTTCTACATCGTTTAGATGAGGCAAACGAGATTGCTGTATGTCAAGGTAATTTTCAAAGACACAAATGTTAAGTGTCTTGTTAATTTGGCGATAACCGCCTCGATTCGCAGTAGAAGTCATTGGACTACAGACAAAGTCGTTTATGGGAAGAAAACGGGAGACTGGTGAAAAAAAGAAGAGAGAGAGCTGTATGTCGGACTATTGAGCTGAATCAGCATGGTAGAAATAATTTCCGATTAATACACTCGATTCGGACCGAGCGGAATATGCTGGTGCTTCTTCTTTTCCGCAACTCTTATCGCAATGCCGAGCATACCTTGCTACGAACGGACGCCGAGTTCAGCTGCTCGATTGGTAAGTGGAGCTTTGATATTCAAGTCAGCGTTGTAACTCACGGCTGTCATATGAGATGTAAAAGTCACTCGTATCTTGCCCAGCCTGTGATCGCTTCAACAGTCTTCAACGACGCATCATACATCTCGTCATTCCGAGTGAGGCTTGTTTCCACATAAGCATTTTCTCTGTCAAGCTGAGCCACCTATGCCGACTTGCTTCCATGATGGCACGCGACAATTCTGATCTCATAACACCATCCTCGGATTCTCAAGAAGAATATCGCAAAATGAAACTCGCTTATTTCAGCAACGAATTTCCAACCGATGATCTACAGGAGTTAGTTCGCCGGCTTCACGTTCGCAGCAAAGATAGGAAGCACACTATTCTGGCTACATTCATAGATCAGGCTACCGTTGCCGTTCGGGAAGAAATACGTCTTTTGCCAGCTGCCTTGAGAGCATTGATTCCACCATTTCAGACGATCTTGAACTTCGCAGACCATTCCGCATTACGTAAAGGGCCTCCTCTGTGTGGAGCCATTGATGGAGTTATACTTTGCGTAGTGGAGCTGGCAACATTCATAGGGTATGTAACCCTAACAGCCTAAGGATATCATACTTGTGTTCTAATCCAACATTTTAGTTACTACGAAAATCATCCAGACGAATTTTACTTCGACTCCGTCAACACATCTCTCGCAGGCTTGGGCATTGGCTTGTTAGCGACTGCAGCAGTCTCGTTATCTGCCACTTTGGCAGATATCCCCATCGCTGGTGCTGAAGTGGTTCGCATTGCCTTTCGACTCGGCATCTTAGTCGATGAGGTATCACAGAACCTGCAGCCTCGAGACTTGACAGACAAAAGCTCGCCAGACATGTGGGCCTACGTAATACCAGATGTACAGCCAGATGTCGTACAAAAGGAATTGGACTCGATACATGCGTTGGAGGTAAGACGATCTCTGTACACCAACTACTTGAAACTGACCAGAACGCAAGAGAACACCAGAAACCAGTAAAGTGTTCATTAGCGCACTCAGCAAAACTTCCGTAACGATCAGTGGCCCGCCAGGGAGGCTAAAGGCCATCCTTCGCACATCTAATTTTTTTCAGAATGATCACAAATCTGTCGCTTTGCCTGTATACGGAGGCTTGTGTCATGCAAAACACATCTACAATCATCAAAATGTGCTTAGCATTGTTCGTACAAGTTCGACAGACCTCCTGAGCTTGAAATTCTCCCCGAGGGTACCAATCTACTCAACAAGTACCGGGAGACCATTTCCAGCAGACAGTGCCATGGAGCTGTTCGAACAAATAATTTCAGAAATCCTAACGCAACAAATTCAATGGGATAATGTCATCCATGGTGTAACTGAACGAGCAAACAATATTGCTGTCTCCGACTTCGAGGTCCTCATATTTCGGATTTCTCTACCTATCCATGACTTAATTGGATCCTTGAAGACGGAATTGAAACACCTCACAGCAACTACGACAGATCTTATATCATGGGTCAGCGAAGAGACAACGAATACTGTGCCGAGAGGGCCATTGCAGTCCAAGATCGCAATCGTGGGCATGTCGTGTAGGCTACCTGGAGGAGCAACGGACACTGAAAAGTTCTGGGACTTATTGGAGAAAGGCCTCGATGTGCATCGAAAGATTCCCGCAGATCGATTTGACTTAGAGAGTCATTATGATCCTGCTGGAAAGAGGGTGAATGCTAGTCACACTCAATATGGCTGCTTCATTGACGAGCCAGGCCTGTTCGACGCACCTTTCTTCAATATGTCCCCCCGAGAAGCTCAGCAAACGGATCCAATGCAGAGACTTGCCTTGGTAACGGCGTACGAAGCTTTGGAGAGAGCTGGCTACGTGGCCAATAAGACCGCCGCAACGAACCTACACCGTATCGGAACTTTCTACGGACAAGCTAGTGATGATTACCGTGAGGTTAATACAGCCCAGGAAATCAGCACTTACTTTATTCCAGGTGGTTGTCGAGCTTTTGGTCCTGGCCGAATCAATTATTTCTTCAAATTCTCTGTAAGTCAAACCAACTCCATAAGTGGATCTTCATAACCACCGCCGTTCCCGTAGTATCAAAATAGCTAATATTTCCAAAGGGCCCAAGTTACAGTATAGACACGGCATGCTCATCAAGTCTGGCAACAATACAGGTTTGCTCTTCTTGATTCTAATTAATTAAACAATTTGCTGATACTTTGATTAGGTCGCTTGTGCTTCACTCTGGAATGGAGATACTGATACTGTTGTGGCTGGAGGAATGAATGTGCTTACCAATTCAGACGCATTTGCCGGTCTCAGTCATGGGCACTTCTTATCAAAAACTCCAAACGCATGCAAGACATGGGACTCTGAAGCCGATGGATACTGTCGTGCTGATGGTATTGGATCCATTGTGTTAAAGCGCCTTGAAGATGCAGAAGCAGATAACGACAATATCCTAGGCGTCATCCTCGGCGCAGGCACGAACCATTCGGCTGAAGCTATCTCCATTACCCATCCTCATGCAGGTGCCCAATCTTACCTTTCCAGACAAGTGCTGAGTAGCGCTGGAGTGGATCCCTTGGATGTCAGCTTTGTAGAAATGCATGGCACTGGCACTCAAGCTGGAGATTCAGTCGAGATACAATCTGTAGGGGACGTTTATGCCCCCCTCACAAAGCGTCGCAATTCCAAACAGCCACTTTACATAGGAGCTGTCAAAGCAAATGTTGGACATGGAGAAGCTGTTGCTGGAGTGACTGCGTTACTCAAAGTACTCCTTATGTTCCAACATAATGCCATTCCGCCACATGTCGGAATTAAAAACAGCATCAATCCTGGTTTTCCGAAAGATCTGGACAAGCGAAACCTAAATATCCCATACCAGAAACAAGATTGGCCTCGTGTACCCGGGAAAAAGCGCATTGCTGTTGTGAATAATTTCAGTGTACGGACCAACCCCTTCCTTTTCCTCTTTCACTCCAGGAGCCATTACCCTGAGAATGACTCGGTAGGAAAGCTGCCTGTTGTGTCAAAGAAAAGGATACTCTTAGTCTATTCGTCGTCATTCATTGGGCTATTCTAACTTATCATAGGCTGCCGGTGGCAATTCAAGCATTGTCATTGAAGAAGCACCTTTGCGAGAGGTAGCTCAGAAAGATCCTCGATCAGCCCATGTTGTTGCAATTTCCGCCAAAAGTAAAGTTTCTCTGAAAGGAAATCTCGAACGGTTCATTGCATACATAGACGCAAATCCTTCAATTTCCTTGTCGGATCTCTCATATTCGACCACAGCACGACGGTATCATCACAACCACAGGGTCGCAGTAGCTACTTCTGACCTTGCAAATTTGAAGAAGAAGCTCAATACTCACCTTCAATCAGTCGACGCACACAAACCAATTCCAACAACTGGCTCACCATTGGTAGCCTTCGCCTTCACCGGCCAGGGAGCATCTCATCCGTCACAACACCTGAAGCTGTTTCATGATTCTCCGTATTTCAGATCTCAAATTCTCCATCTGGATTCTCTTGCACGAGTTCAAGGGTTCCCATCATTCATACCAGCCATCGACGGTAGCTACTCGAAGGAGCACGCCCATTCACCCGTGTAGGTCAAATTGTACCCTTTTTGTATATCCTAGGGGGTGATGACTTTGGGATCCCCCTCCAGAGCCACTCATCAAAGGAGATATCGTTTCAACTCCTCAGATGAGCCCCACTCCCGCCTCCCTAGGGATCCAGATCTTCGTGAAAAGTGTATACTGATTTGTTTATAGCGTTACACAAATTGCTCTCGTCAGCACTGAGATTGCTCTTGCGAAGTACTGGGCCTCACTGGGTGTGAAACCAGAGGTGGTTATTGGACATAGTCTGGGAGAGTATGCTGCCTTACATATTGCTGGAGTACTTTCCGCCAGTGATACTATCTACCTTGTGGGTCAAAGAGCAAAACTTCTGGAAGAAAGACGCCAGGTTGGAACCCACAAGATGATGGCAGTGCGGGCTTCTGTCGCTCAGATTGAGAAAAGCGCAGGTGACAGGAAATACGAAGTTGCGTGTATTAATGGACCAAAAGAAACCGTACTCGCCGGCACTCAAAAAGAGATCGAAGCTTTGTCGAGACCCTTGGAAGCGGACGGCTATAAGTGCTTTATCCTTAACGTCGCTTTCGCATTTCATTCTGCCCAAACAGACCCAATCCTGGACGAGTTTGAGGACATCGCGAAGTCGGCTGTGTTTCATCCACCAACCTTGCCCATCATATCGCCTGTGTTGGGCAAGGTGATCTTTGATGACAAGACTGTAAACCCCGGATACTTGCGACGAGCTACACGAGAAACTGTCAACTTCCTATCTGCCCTCGAGAAGGCACAGAAGATCTCCACAATTGATGAATCAACCGTCTTCGTGGAAATTGGACCGCATCCCGTTAGCGTTGGTTTTGTAAGATCGACTCTTCCATCAGTCAATGTGACTGTTCCTTCACTTCGAAGAGACGAGGACGACTGGGTGATAATTGCGCAGAGTCTACGTCTCCTCCATCTCGCCGGCGTGGAAGTGTTCTGGAATGAATTCCATCGTCCATTTGAAGCAGGACTTCGTCTTTTGGACCTTCCAACGTACAGCTGGAATGATAAAAACTATTGGATTCAATACAACGGTGATTGGGCTCTTACTAAAGGCAACACTTTCTATGATGCTGAGAAAGCACGGGCGGCTCCCAAGTTGATCCCGTTGATTGAATCGAGCTTGAGGACTTCAACAGTTCAGAAGGTTGTCGAAGAGTCCTTCTCAGGTTCTACAGGAAAGGTAGCCATACAATCGGATTTGATGCAGCCAGACTTCCTCGCTGCAGCTTACGGGCATAAAATGAATGGCTGTGGTGTGGTAACATCGGTAAGCTACATCTACGGTGCTAGTGGAGAGGCTGTGACTGACAAATTCTGTTTAGTCTATCCACGCCGATATTGCATTCACTCTTGGCGATTACATCTACAAGAAGTTCAAGCCCAATGCCAAAAACATAGAGATGAACATAGCCAACTTGGAAGTTCTGAAAGGTTTGATTGCGCAGAAGAACACAAGAACGGCTCAGATCATTCAAGTCTCGGCTTCTACTGCAGATATTCACTCCAATATCGTCGATCTCACATGGCATAATGTGGATGCTAACGGCACTGTGGACGACCCATTTGCTAGCGCAAACATCTACTATGGCGATGCAACTAAGTTGCTTGCATCCTGGGTTCCCACAGTTCATCTCGTCTTGCACTCCATTCAGGCCCTTGAGCGCCTTGCTGAAGAAGGCATCGCTACAAAATTCTCACACAACATGGCGTACCGTCTGTTTGCCAACAATCTTGTTGATTACGCGAATAAATACCGTGGCATGCAATCTGTCGTGCTTCATGAACTTGAAGCCTTTGCTGACGTCCGGCTCACGACAGAGGTGGGTGGCACCTGGACCATTCCACCTTTCTTCATCGACAGCGTTGCGCATCTAGCTGGGTTCATCATGAATGTTTCAGACTCCATCGACACGAAAAAGGACTTCTGTGTTACCCCTGGCTGGAGTTCCATGCATTTCGCACGTCCACTTGTGGCGGGAAACACTTACCGTTCCTATGTGAAAATGATATCCACCGTCGAAGATCCCACAGTCTATTTGGGCGACGTCTACATTCTTCAGAACGATGTTATCATCGGCACTGTTGGTGGTATTAAATTTCGCCGCTACCCACGTCTTCTTCTGAATCGCTTCTTCTCCGCGCCTGATGATTCCACGTCTCAACATACTGTTCCTGTGATTCCGACAGTGAAACCGTCATCAAACTCGACATTCATCAGCTCACATTCAGCCACTACGCCCGTGGTAAATAATACTGTCACTACACTACTCGAACCAGAAAAGCCAGCATCTACCACAGCCCAAGCTCCTGCGCCAGCCGCAGCTGTCGTCAAGGCTTCCGAGCCCAACGTTGCTCCAGGTACTTCTGATAGCACAGCTGCGAAAGCTATCGTGCTGGTCGCTAACGAAGCGGCCCTTGATCTTGAAGATCTTCAAGACGATGCTAGCTTTGCAAGTTTGGGGATTGATAGTTTGATGAGTCTGGTTATTGCAGAGAAGTTCCGGGATGAGCTTGGGGTTACGATCTCGGGCAGCTTGTTCTTGGAATATCCGACTGTGGGTGATCTTAGATCTTGGTTGCTGGAGTACTATAGCTAGGCGATGGAAGAGAGAGAGAGAGAGAGAGGTATGGCCCAGCGATGTTGATGTTTGAGTTATGGTAGAGATGCGATGTCAGCTTTGCTCGGCTTTCATTGTCGTCTGGTTTGTGGATTCACATTGTCATTCTCAAACAGGATATAGATTGTCTTCAATACATTCATACGTAACTTGTCATACGGTACAGCATGGGAGAATTAGACAATTTAACAAGATTTCTTAAAGTGACCAAACAGTGCGCAACTGAGAATGCAAAAATTGATTTGACTTAACCATGCTCAACGCACGTTACTCATAGAATCGACATCACTAAGACGTCTAGTCAATCAATACAATCGAAACCAGAGGTTTATTTCTATCGAATGCTTGAAGCTGAACTGGCATAATTGTTTTTGAAGTTACCAACAAAAATGAATGATGACTTGAAGCTTAACCGAAGCATGTGCTTCGATTGATGGTAACTCAATTCCAGCTGACTTTTGCGCTAAAGCAGGACTTCTGATAGGTTCTCGGAGCTAGAAGCAATGCTGACTGCCAGGCGCATCCAGGTAATCACTCTCGGCTTCCGAGACATTCTCGTCTTCCGATCTAGGTAGCATCGGCATGGGATTTGTAGTGCCGTGCTTTTGGCACTGCGGGCTCCTGCTTTTGCGCCACTTCACCATTTCCGAATCATTGTTTGTGTGACGGAAAACCTGAATCTTTTCGCTCGAACGTACCGCGACACCATGGCATGTAAAGTTTCTATCAAATATTCTGACATACTCTACATGCCAAATAGACAAACCACCAACGAACATGGCTCCTTCCACCACCACATCCGACACTGTGGCTCTTAAGGACACACCGAAGCGCTTACTCTGCCTAACAATTTGTGGCTATCGCAAGCCCGGGATGAGTGAGGAGGCATACCGACATCACATGACCCATATTTCAGCGCCAATGACTAAAGACTTGATGGTGAAGTATGGGGTAAAGCGGTGGACGATGGTGGGATTGCTCTACTTCATATTCTCCTTTGGTGTTACTACCATTCTTTGAGAGCTATTGAAGACTGTGATGAAATGCAGCAAAATAGTAATTATTATTGACGCAAATAAGATCCACAATCCTACCGAAACTCGAGCGCTCATGGCCCAACTCTACGACTCTCAAATGGCCAATGTGGCCGATTTTGATTGCTTCAGTCAAGTAGTCTTCGAGAGTATTGAGAATTATAAGAGAATGAAAGAAGACTCGTGGTACAAAGAGCATTTGGCGGGCGATCATGAGAATTTTGCTGATACCAAGAGGAGCATGTAAGTTTCTCCACATTAAACACTTTTTTGAATCGTGTATTCTTGGCAGCTCAGCGGGATGGAAAGATGGAGGAAAGCGACAGGCACTGAAAGCTTACTTGGTGGTAATAGGATGACCATTGGGTGGATTGAAGAATTCGTCCGAGATGGAGTTGCGGTGGATGATGTCAAACATAGTCGCACTGGACTGGTTAAAGGCTTGATAATTGTTGCTGTTGGAAGCGCATTACTGCTATGGTTATACTGAACGAACCTAAGAAATTTTCGAAATGACATAATTTGAATCAAACGTGCGCATACAAAAAATGGCATCCCCCCCTTTTCGGTGGTTACCTCACCTCGCTTAACTTGTTGGTGGCGCAGAGGCTTTTTGAAGCCAGCATTGTGATGAATACTTGCCCAATTATTATTTTCTCACGAATGTTTGTACTGATCCGACTCTGCGTAGCATGCATGTTAACTTAGCATTGATTCGAGTTATGATCGTGGAGTTAACGAGGTAGAGGAATGCATGCAGCTCGCGTAGCATCTCTAAACATCAGCACGAGTGCACACTGGATGGGAAAGAGTAATTTCGATAAAGCCTTCTAAGTACAGCGCATCTCGAATCAAACCCTTTCGTCTATTGGGTCCAAATCAAAGTGCCGAATACATGATGCGATATTCCTCGACAAGTCCTAAACTCACAGCACCAATCCATGAATCGATCAGGGACCCGTGGACGGAAGGTACGGGTATAAGAATGGAAAATAGTGGTTCAAGAGTCCCATGACAATACACAAGGGGGTTCCTTTAGGAAAGCTCGCACTTCCATTTCTGTTGACAACACCAACATTTTTCAGATCCCAGCGGCCATCTTCGTCATCTGCAGCTTCGATCATCGCAGCAGCGAGATCGAGATATGACAAAACTTCCCCTTCCTCAGTGAGACTCAACGCATAGCCTCGTTGTTCATCCACGGCAAGTGCACCCGGTTTGATGTAGATAGTGGTCACCCAGTCCTCTTGTGCGCGAAGGAGCTTCTCTGTTTCTCGAAGATCGTGATAGACATTTGATGCAGATCTAAGTAATATGCTGCGTAAGAAGACAGGCGTACCACTAGACAATACATCATCAAGAGTTGCGGAAGAGAGGAGGACGAGTTTTGGCAAGCGATCATTGGACTCGAATCTCAGAACTTGCAGAGCGTGAATGATGCCAATTGCGGTATCTTGCCCAACTCGACAACCAGGAATATTGTCGTTGGTAGAGGCCACCAGAAACACGGCGTGAGCGCCTCGAATGCATGAAGTGAGGAGCTCAACATCGTTGATGCTTCCTTCGAAGATTTGCAGTCGTTTCTCAGTGCCTGCTTCTGGGAGAAGTCGAAGAAGTTTATTCTTGTTGCGACAATAGGCATTGATTCTTGTCTCTGGTGAATTGAGCAAGTTCCTGATCAGCGCGGTACCGCAATTGCCAGTGGAACCTAAAACTGCGTAGGTGCCCATTTGGAAGAGTGTGATATCTAGGATATCGATACGTAGGATGATGTAGTAAGATCGCGAGTTCAGTCTACATCAAGTAAGCGCTCTTCATTTATGCGCTTGAAGTAAATTGTGAAAAGTATGCAGAAACAACCTAGTTCGACGTGGAAGGATAAAGGGCGTTTTGTACAGATTAAGCTTGCAAGTGTCGAAGAAGGTCCCGGCATTCGGCTGTCTCTCATACCCCAGGGCCGTAGTAAGATCAATTTGTAAGTTACTCACTACATTGACCTGCCACAGACGCGGCTGAATATCCGACGGTGATGCACTATGCACGATTTATCAAGCTGCAACTGCGAAACTTGTGTTCTGCAAGAATCTTGCTTATGGAGCGAAAACATGCTTTATCACAAGGTATTTGGTAACAATTCATAAGCTACGATAAATTACGATATGGCTATTTAGAGGCAAGAGAGCTTCCAGACAACTGTTGCTGCTGTAGGTGTTTCTGAAACTTCGGGAAGAAGTCGTTGAAAAATGCAGAATCCACCATCTCCTCAAATTTGATAATTTGTTCTCCGCTCTCACTAAATGTCAGGAAAACAGCATATTCATTCCTCCACTCTCCAAACGGTGTATCTCCTTTCGATAGCGCATATACGACAGCCTTGCTTCTGGCCGCATCGTGAACAACTTCGTGAATAGTAAGCTGTTCAAAAAGTAAGTCTCAAAGGCCGTGTCTCCAATTAATACTGTCACTCACATCATGGTTTGACACGATTCCCATAAGCTTTGGCAAAGTGAATTGGACTTCAGCTCGGGATCGAGGTGGATGGCCAAGAGAGAACGGTAGAGCACGTTGTGTACATTCCGGAGACCAGGACGCAATCATATCTTCGGCTTTCCAGTTCTTCCAGCCCGTGATGAATCCATTTAGTGTCGAAACTTGAGTATCGGCTGACTCAGACATCTCGTCGATGGGAAGAGTGAGGTTCTGGGGATCTGCACGTGATGGATGGGTAGTGTTCACTTCTCGGGCTACCTGGGTGTTTTGAGAATGCCAATAGTAGCAGGCATTACTTTTCTCATGATTCCAGTATGTCTATATCTGCCAGGGATCCGGAGGAGATGATGCTAGAGGCTGGGAGGCATCAGCGACTACCTAGGTACCTGTTGATCGGACCCCGAAGAACTTAGCGTCACGTGCACGCGGGAAACAATGAACTCCCGTCGTAGAACCCTCGTGCAGCGGAGATCACGGGAATCCCGCCACGATGCCCGTACGGCTTCCTTTGAACGCTCCGTAGGGCAGAGCTTGAACTGAAGGAAGTATCTCCGCCACCTCGGCACATCTCGGCTTACGTCTCATGCTATATTAGGAAGGTATTATTATTCAGCCTCTTACTGTATACTGTATTATGAAGATGTCGCCACCTGTACCATTCACTGCTTCTTATCGGAGTATTGTCCCGATATATCCAATGGATAAGGTTTATCGGCCTCGCTGATGTGGGAGAACGGACCGTGGTGGCGGAAAGATGAGATAAAGGCATAATCTTGCGCCATTACCCCCTGATCCGGCATGCAAATCATCATGCAAATGACGCAAAGTATATCTTCCAATCGTTGTCAACCACAATCCTTCAATCCTTCCACATGTTGCAATCATTTATATTGCTTTGCTGGGCCGTGCTACCTGAGGATGTTCTGGTGAAACCTTAATTGCACCCTGGTCTGTTTGGCAATAATTATGCGCTCGACTGGCGGATATATCCTAGCTGCTTGAAGTAAGCTCCTCAAAAACGTTTAATACGTGACCAGCAGGCACTGCAGACCAGACCACAGGATCATAAGCAACTGAGTGTAAGACAGAACCGTTGGTGGAAGTTGCCGAGGCACCTCTGGATCTCATAGCTATCGATCCAATCGAGAAACTAAGTATAGAATGAAATATCTTACAGGCCCCAGGCTTCATTTCTCCCAACATTTGTAGTGCTGAACTCAATAATAATTGGGTGGCGTGTTACTTGCTGCCATGACTAGCCTGATTCAGCTCCAAGCTTATACCAACGGCTTGGTCACCGCTGTCCAAAACGTGACTGAGTTTTACCGGAATGGAAACACGCCTCCTTCTCCATCACATCTGGTTGCACCTGATTCTCCCACTGAGTTGCACCAAGCCAGACGGACCATCCTAGCCAACATCTCCAAGCTGAAGATGCTTCTTGAAGAGCCAGCAGATTTCCTCCAACAACTTGCTAGTCAGGTGTGTATTATTCCGTGCCCGGTTTCCCCGGTACCATTCAGCAATGTAGCTAATTGTATTCTCGCTATCCAGAACCAACTGCTGGCCTGTCTACAGTGGTTAGGCGAGTTTCAAGTCCTTGCTTGTATACCATTGAATGGGAGTGTTCCTATCAGAGATATTGCCGATTTGTCAGGCGTTCCAGAGGCTCAGCTGCGCCGCGTTGTACGTATGACTGCGACATCCGGCTTTCTCAATGAGTCGCAACCTGGCTATGTCGCACACACTCCTTTATCAGCGCCTTTTGTTACCAAACCTTTGTTTTTGGATGCGGGCATGTTTCTCGCTAAGTCCTCTGGACCCGCCGCTTTGCAAATGGCTTCCGCCACTCAAAGATTTGGTAATTCGAGTCGGCCACACGAGAGCGCATACAACCTTGCCTTCAATACTTCCGAAACCTTTGAATCTCTATGCGAGCAACGATCGAAGGTGCAACGACAGTGGTCTGCATATCTTCGATACTCAGGGGAAACGGATGATGTTGTCAGTGATTTTCTCACCCAGCTGGACTGGTCTAGTTTAGGTAATGCCTGCGTCGTCAATGTAAGTTCAGTCTATTCCCAGATTTTGACAGCATTTTCGTTGTCCTTTCCCGTACTAATACTCCACTTTCTTCTTAGGTAGGTGCTCAATCGTCTAAGACGGCTATGGGTCTTGCAGAACGGTATCCAGCACTTCAATTCATTGTTCAGATGAGCGAGCCAGCACACAGCAACGGATCTGGATCTCGACAGAAAAATAGTTCGAACAGAGCTCCATCTCTCCCTGCCTCTAGCAGGGGCCTGAAGCGCGGCCCCATGAGTCCGAACGACGCGCGATACTCAGACCTGAGCTCTCGTATTACTATACAGAAACGCACGCTCGGTACGCCACAGACAGTAAACGACGCAGCTGTCTACATTCTCTCTCTTCCCTCACCATCACCTAGCTTGCCATCCCATTCAGTCATAGAACGATTTGCCTCTGATCTGAGAGCACATCTTGGTGTACTCCACGGAAACAGTGCCGCCACACTCATTCTCACCATGTGTCCGCTCCCCAAACCCAATACTGTCGACCCCGATATAGAAGCTAGCGCACGCCAGCGCGATCTCACCTTCTTCCAGTTGGCCAACGATCATAGGCTTGAGGTAAATGATGTAGAAGATGTGATAAACAATGCGAGGGACACTATGGGAGCGCTGGTCATTGTCAATCGGCTCCGTTCGTGGAAAGATGCCACCATGGCGTTCGGCGTTAAGTATCAAACTTATGGGAGTCATCAACACAAGCCGAAGGCAAGTTTGTCGATTCTCTGATTGTTTTATATGTTGTGCATAGGGTCTGTAGGTGGATGAAGTGGACTTGGGTAACGAGAGTATTGATTTTTTGATCTCGTCGTTTTGTGGCTAGCGGGAATGTTGGTGATTGTTGCGATTATTTCGTTTCTAGCAAAATCCAGAGAACTTGCTGTGTATTGTTTAAACAATTATGTGGACAGCACCTTTCTGTTTCTTAAAATTAAGTAAGCTTTGCGGCTAAATACATGGAATCTTTATTTATAGTGCCAATCATTATTCCAGAAATTAATTCTTAATATGTTTCATATGTCTTGAATTTATTTATAATGATGATAGATAAGATGTCGATGACTAAATATACTCCTAATATTCACTGAAGTGTCGACTTTGTATTTTGTTGACAAGAACCTCGGCAAAAGTACCTTTGAACCCGGCTACTTGAGGGTTGCCTTGTAGGACGAGGCTGGCTGTCATTGCATAAGCCCTCTGCATACGAGCCCGTGAAAGTCAATACCGAGTCTGGGGCGGTGCGGGGTAGCTTTGGACGGCGTTATCGTACTTAAGAAGAATAAGCTCAAGTTTCAAACTTTTGATGAACAGATCTAAGTTAACTTTCAAATTCAGATTCCCGTTGGTGATATATTTGAGATTGGTCTCGAAGAACTGATGCTTCATATAGGTATCATATAATCTTCACTTGAAACGCAGTCATGTATTCAATCAAAAAACATTCCGTGACTTGTCTGCTACTGTTACTCCCTCCTTAACATATCAATGATGTTTAACGATAAAGCAGTGAGACGCTTACGAATGTCTGTCTCTAATTGGTCTAACATTAGAACGGAAAATGGAGAATTCGTCTCACTGTCTGACAGGAAATTCTGACGGCCTTCCGTGCCACTCTTCACCGTGTCCATACCCCTGACCTCTCCTCCGTACGCTTTCAATTTGTCTGATAACTGATTCACAACCCGCTGAACCCGGTGTAGTTCATTGAGAACTAATTGTGCCGCCATGCGACCTAAATCTTCTCCATCGAGGCAGTAATCGCCGACCACAGTAGGGTCTTGAAGAACCTGCTCGGCATGACATGACGGTTTTCGTGAGTGAGGGGGCTTCGTCGGACTCCGATTATCATCCTCGGAAGCTGAAGTTCCTCTTGCTGCTGCTGCGTACCAACCCAGGACTTTGAAAACAATGAGTGCCATAATGGTCAGGAGATAGCCGTCTTGTGCACACTGACATTGAAGCATATTTCCAACAGCTTCAACTATCTGCTCGTTCTCTGCGATAACTGTTTGTACTGTAGGCGTCTGGCTTGTGGTCGTCTGATTCCCCTCCCCCGTTGAAATGGTTTGAGCTGCGGGCGCGATTGGAGACAACTGCTTCATAAGACCAAGTCCACGAATCAAACAGAAACATGGTGAGTCTGCTGAGGTATGCACGGTATGATTGCCCTGTAGATCGCTCGTTGAAGAGCCGTGACTACTTGGAGGAGACTGTGGCTGCGATAAGTTCGACAGCTCAGAGACCGGTTCGTCGAAGATAGAATAATTGACTTGAGCGTTGAGAAACCCAACGGAATCGGTACCGCTCTTACTGCTGTTATTGCCGTCTCCGAGGTAAAAGTTGGACTGATTCAGCATGTCGAAATCAGATGATTCGGGAAAGACGCTCGTATTGGAAAAATCGTCAAAACCCGTGCTCAGACTTGTGAGCACGGAGGATAGAAACGAATCTACTGGTGAAAATAAGGTTGAAAAATTGTCTGAAGAGTTTGAAGTTGTAGTCTGTCCTGGAGACGGCTGAAGTAGACCGGGCGATAGGAAGTAGTTCATCTCTGAGGATGTTGATTGACTGGCAGGCTCAATGGGGATTGGAATATTGGACTGAGGGGTCTTTGCGGTAGTATAGGATTTGTCGGTGGATCGATTTTCGTGTTTTCGTCCAACGCGTTTGGTGACGAAGTATTCGCAAGTAATGCCCCGCTTTGCACAACGAGAACATGTTGGTTTCTCTTTGTGACACTTCACCTTGGAAGATGCACAGGCGTGACAACTATCTCGGAGTTTGAAAGTTGTAGGACGAGGGGTGTTTTCGAGAGCAGGTTGTAATGCAGCCATTATGTCTTGAGCAATTGCTCATAGAATAAATTAGAGAGTTGCGACGTTTGAGTTGATCACAAGCGCGAGTACGAAGTTGAGAGTAGGGTGATAGAGGACCACTTCAATTGAACAATTTCGCGGGGTTCAGTGATGAAGCACAGGCAAACGTGTATTTTAGTAAATTATTTCCAAGGGTCCACGATCTGCCCGGTATGTAGATCTACATACATTATTCTAGCCCACATGCATAGTTGAAATGAGTGACATGCTTGTGCGTGGAATGTGGTGGGGGTTTTCATGTGGCGTGTGCACAGGGGCCTTTGTCGTCATGCTTGAAAGCAATCAGTGATTGTACTGGCCATGTTCCTAAGTCTGGTTACAAGCAAAGACGGGATAGCAAGGTCATTTGCGGCTCTAAGCTAACATTGGCCAACAGTTCGGAGCTAGTACATTATTCGACATGTCGGAGCCCGAGGATGGAGTACAGCGAATGTAAATGAGTGGCATAGGTAGTATGTGTAGCTGATAGGACTCCATATGGCCATTGACTGGTGGGACCGGACGACATCCGAGAACGACCTTATCGATAGTGGAGTTTCTGCAGGTCAGACGCTGCTGCATGCATCAACCCCTCTGGGAAAGGAATGCGGAGGTCACATAGAATCCTTCATGATTGAACTCGAAATCAGCATTATCTCCGGAGGAATGCCGACAGCTCGTTTAAGCTTCTTGCTTCCTGCTCGTGGAGCTGCTAGTTCTCGAAGCTCTCTCCATGTGCGACAGGGTCCATGCTTCATGTGATACCTAGGTAGCTTAGACCACTTTTCGTGGCGCGGAACTCATGCAAATCAGGGGAGCTAGAATATTTTCCTGACTTTAGAAAAATATTATTCAAGGCAACACTCCTCTAACACTCTTGCTCACAGATTCAATGGCCATTGCGTTGTAAAATAAGATGAACTTTCATATATGTAATGCGCTTGAAACCCGACTTATCAACCATTGTCCATATCCAGCCAAGTACAGAGCTGTCTAATCGAGGCAGACAGTGACAGGTCTTCTGACCATAATCAATTGAGCTCCTCCTTCTCCTTCTCAGACTTGACATAGTCTTCCCAGACCTGCTCGATATCGTTTTTGTAAATCCAATCCATCCACCCCTCTGGTCTCTTCCCTGCAAGGCCAGTTTGACTCATCCTGGCCCGTAAAGTGTCGTCGAAGTTCTCGATCTTATCTTGTCGTACCTTCTGTAAGAGAGGCTTCTGTGATTCTCGAAAAGCATACCTGAGTTTCGTACAAGGGTAAGAATTTATGCTTGGCAATATGTTTCAGGGGGAATGTAGACCCACATCTTCTGGTAATATGGAGATCGAATAGAGTCAAACACACGAAGCGCTTCTGCGACAGGAGCAGACGACGAACGGGCATGCTCGACGGCTCGAGCTATAATCCAGCCGTCTTGCATCGCGAATGCGGCCCCTGAACCAAATGCCCCTTGAAACTTCAGTGATAAACAATCTTTGGGTGAACCCCATGAACCATACCTGCAAGAGGATGACTAGCATCTCCAATGAGTACTACCTTATCCCAGCCAGTGATATTCTCTATACATGGACCAGAGAACAACGCAAATTCCTTCCAGTCACCTTCACGCACCTGTGACAAGGCTTCAACCACTCTCGGGTCATAGTCCTGCGCGTATGATTAGCAAGTTGTACTTGACATTTTGATCCCATACATCCTGCGAGCCTAAGGAGATCGACTAACCTTGTAGCGTGAAAGCACCTTTTCATTACTTGCTGGTATTCCCCAGCTAACAGTCTTTCCGTCGACTTCAGCCTCGAGGCCTGATCTGCAAGAGAACTCGAACTTTGCATCCGGGTGTGAAGGGTCATCTACTGGAGACACTATTGAAAAATCAGTACAGGTTTTCACAAAGCACAGCTCTCAATGTACTGTAAATATGACCGCCCACGCCAAACCACCATGATGTTTGTAAGGAAAAGTCAGGGATATGACGAAGCGATGCAGCTGAGCAAAGAGTTCGGAAAGATGTGTTTCCTACGTGCAGAACACCTATCAGTATAGTACATCTCAGATTGAAACTTACACTTGGTGTTTGGAGAGCCTACCTGTGTAGCTAAGTGTGTGATCTGGGAACAGTGATTGCCTCGCTACCTAGAGATATATTAAAGTTGATTCAAACAGGTGACTTAGACAACCAACCGAACGAATTCCATCTGCACCAACGACGAGATCTGCTGTCGTATCGGTGCCATCCTAGAACAAC
Source organism: Mollisia scopiformis (assembly GCF_001500285.1). NCBI lineage: Eukaryota > Fungi > Ascomycota > Leotiomycetes > Helotiales > Mollisiaceae > Mollisia > Mollisia scopiformis. The sequence continues at coordinate 1,190,252 of NW_017263599.1, forward strand.
AAGCGCACGCCTCCGGATTCGATGTTCTGCAAGGAGACAAGCTTTTTGTTGAACTTGATAACACCTTCTGGGACCTGAGCTCCTAAGACTGACTGCAATCTCGTTCGGCGGACTCTCGTCGGCCCTCGTTTTCTTGGGATTCCTGGCTCGGGTAAAACTATTTCACCAGTGTAGCCATTTCTGCAGAGAATGTCAAATCAGAAAGTCTTCGGAATCAGAATTGTAGTAGAAAGATGATTACCTCTTTGCGCCTGGCACTGTGGGAGCACCGGTGAGGCTATCTGCAGCACCGAGTAACTCCAAAACCTTCCAAGAATTTTCAGCAACGCTGATTCCAGCACCATACTCTGTCAATTCCGAATGTCTCTCGAACAGACGCACACTCAGATTTGGAAGAGCAGAAAGAGCAATAGCAGCTGAGAGGCCACCGATCCCACCACCTATGATAGCGACGTCGATGGTTGGCAAGTCTTCTCTGGTAGCGGAAGGCATGATGCGTAAGTTGAAATCACCAAAGAAACACCAAGGTACCAGTCAAGGGGATCTCAGGCCCATAAGATAGAGATGAGAAGAGATCATGCAGTACCTAGACCTTGAATATTGACAGCCTCAACGAATCAGGAGAAGCCAACCCCGACAGTTCAATATCGACTGATTCCGATTCCACGGTCGAACTTCATACGAGGGCCAGGATCAGCTACGGCCCAAGCAATATTCGTCTTTACGCCAAGTCATGCACACCCCTGTCCATCACAGAAGCTCTGCTATTCTTCGGGACCCTCCGAGTCCTTCCCGCTGTGCGCTGACTTGGCTGAACACGGCGATCCGAACACAATCGCAATGGGAAAACAATGCCACAACAACGTATTTGATCAACGTGGTAGACATCAATGCGAGAAGGCTCCATTTTCTCAGTCTGATAGGCCATAATAGCGGCTGAGGCGGTTTCCCCGCTTGTGACAACAAATATGGCGACTTCATATTGAAGAATCACGAACAACGAGTTATCAAGAATCTTGTGGCAAAGGTTCATTGTGGGGATAGTTGTAAGTGTACATAAGGTAAAGCAACGACTATGCAGGACGAAGACCCCAGTAGCTCTCTTTACATACCCAACGATTCATCGCTTTGGTCCGTTCTTGACCCCTATTCGGACCATTTCTTAATCGGCACGGATTCCGCTTTCTGTTCTCGTTATTCTGCGGAATTCGAAATCTTTCCCAGCTGCAACTTTACTCACAACTGGCGGAGATGTCGAAGCAACTCCAGGGCGTTGTTGAGTCGTCTGCTTATCCGACTTCACTGCAGCAGCCAGTGAAGAAGGATTGGCGTCGGTTCATTTGGGACAGCTTTGACAAATCACCCGAAGAACGGCATTTTCTTCTCAAAATTGATGTCGCATTGCTTAGTTTTGGATGTTTGGGTATGCTCAAATTTTTCATTCCTATCGTGCCCTGACTGTGATGTGCTTCCATTGGAAGGTTCTTTTGGACGTAGCTCATTGTAACCACAGGCTTCTTTGTCAAGTTTCTCGATGCCGCCAATCTCAACAATGCATTTGTATCTGGGATGTATGTCACCACTCCTATTCTCGACATCATAGACTCTGACACAGTACTCGTAGGAAAGAAGACCTGGGCATGTTTGGCAATCAATTGAATTATGTGACGACTTGCTATACTGTTGGGTATATTGTGGGAGAGATACCAAGTAATATCATTTTGACCCGTGTCCGACCATCAATATGGCTTCCTGTTTTAGAAGTAAGTAGGCCCAGCGAGCATGATATCTTCTTCTCTCCCGCATTTACTGACTGGACGCCTAGATAATTTGGTCAGTCTTGACAATGTGTCTTGCGGCTTGCAAAAATACCACTCAACTCTACGTGCTTCGATTCTTTATCGGTAGGTCTCATTAATTATTGGTAGAAGAAATATTATGTTAAATACCTCACCAGGTCTCACTGAAGCTGGATTCTATCCAGGACTCAACTACATGATTGGCTCCTGGTATCGAAAAGACGAGATTGCAAAGCGATCAGGTATCCTTAACGCAAGCGGTAGTATCGCAACAATCTTCTCAGGTGCCCTGATGTCCTCTGTCGTTCATCTTGGTGGGCGAGGTGGCCTTGCAGGTTGGAAGTGGTAAGTGGCAATCCCACACCCTGGCACTCCTATGTCATAAAAGCTTACCTTCATATCCAAGGTTATTTATCGTAGATGGAGTAATATCTCTTCCTATTGCCTTCGCTAGCTTCTTCTTCCTCCCAGATCTCCCTGAAACAAATCGTGGATGGTTCTTCAAGCCAGAGGTAAGATGCGCAACCCAGTAAAGAGACAAACATCTCATTCAAATGCCAATTAGGAAATTCAACTGGCGCAGAGACGAATGGTGGCAGAGGGACGAAAGCTGCGGACACCTTACACCGTCTCCAAGGTGAAAAAGATCTTGACATCATGGCACATATGGCTGTTCAGTATCTTATACGCGTAAGTGAATCTGTACACTCAGATGCCCCGGAATCTCGTTTCTGATTCTTGATACAGGACGCTTGGTGGAACGCAAGGCACTCCCATCTTTCCTCTGTACCTGAAGACTGCCAAAAAGCATGGGAAGCCCAGATACAACCTCGCCCAGATCAACAATTATCCTTCATTCACCTTCACCACCTCTGTCGTTGCCGCCGTCGCGTATGCATGGATTTCCGATGCTTTGGGTGGTCGAAGATGGCCTTTGATGGTCTTTGGAGGGGTATGTTCGCTCTGTGATTGACTTCATTTCTGGCGATGACATGAAGCTGACCAAAGTGTTTGTATTAGACTGTCCAAATCGTTCTTTTCAGCTCATTGGCGGCATGGAATATCGCCGAGGGTTGGAAGTGGGCTTGTTACATTCTATACGGCCAGGTTCTAGGTCTTTCCGGCATCACCAATGCGTAAGTCTACTTTTCCTATCTCGAACTTGAACTTTTCATCAGCATATACTGACACGATTCTTTTGCAGCTGGGCGAACGAGGTTTGCCGTGATGATAACGAGGAGCGTGCTATTGTCCTGGCATGCATGAATATGATGAACAATGTTCTTTCAGCATGGCTCCCACTTATTGTTTGGCAGCAAATCGACGCTCCAAGATATCACAAAGGATTCATCACTGCAGTTTCTACCTCGGCTTTATTTGTCATTGTCTCAGGGTTGGTTGCGGTCTTGCAGAAAAGAGAAAATCGAAAGTGAGTATCCAGTCTCAGCACGATCAGCAAAAGACTGAAAATTCTTGTACTGATTTCTCGTTTCACTTCAGGAAGAATGATAATCTGCAGGAAAGGTCTGTGAGTGAAGTGCAGAGCGCAGATTTGAAGCAGGATTTGGAGGCTGATGAGAAGAGAGCTGAAGTGGGAATCAAGACTCTTTAAATGGTTAATTATTGTCTCAGAGTACGAGACAGAAACGAAGTTCGCCAGATACTTAGTTATAGTAATTGTTATGTTCGTCGAGAAGCATATCTGTCACTTGGGACAGACTTAAATTGAATTGAATGGAATATCTTCCAAACTGAGACCACATTTGCGTGATGTTGGTAATTCTTGAGCCACTGAGGATGTTCTGGCTGCTTGTACTTTCTGATATTTGTCAAGTGATTGCTCCCAATTCGTCTCATGGTAGCTGTGATCGTTTTCGTGTGAGGAATAGCGGGGTAGGGTAATCGTGGGGTCATCGTGGGGCTGGATTTCTTGAAACACAGGAATTGAAGATTTTGATCACAAATTTTGAGAGAGCGCAGAAGAATGATGAGAAGATGTCCAGAAAATTTCCAATTTATAGATTGTAAATCCTACATTTGATCCACTCTGATTTCCCGACTAATTGGTTCCACAGCACATCTATTCCTTCCTGCAGAACAACACTTATATCCTCATCCCGCCCTGCTGAGAAATAACCCTTTTCGACTGTTTCTCTAAGTAGACAAATTGTTGAAAGGATCCTTGGAGTTGGATTAGAAGAATTAAGACCAGAACCCTGCAGATCTGCTTACCTGTTCGCTATAATAACATCAATATCCGACTGTTCCAAGATCGTCACCTTAATTAGAGAATGGCCTGCTTGCAGACCCTCTCGGAGAAGCTTCCACCCTAGCATTGGAAACATACTGCCTGAATCACCCAACACGCGTTTTATGAGAGGCCTAAACAACGAAAATCTGGTAAACCAATACATCAATTTCACCCTTGTGGCCAGAGGAGATGCGAGGCCTTTCGTGGGTTCCGATGACCAGTTCAAGGAGGGTACACTTTCAATCCATTCATCTAGCTGACGTCGAAGTTCTTGGAACAGAGGTGAGAGCTCCACTCTCCTAGTTTGGACGTCTTGAACGTAAAACTCTAGATTGACGGTGGTGAGAATTCGTTCTGTAATAGCTTTAAGAGACATCTCGGCCAGGAAGAAGGTAAGGGTGGTGCGAAGCCGAGGTGGCAAGTGTGAGAGATCTAGCTCGTCACAGCCAAGTGGCAAGGGGAAGCTGTCCTGTAGTTCAGGTAATGGACTACATGATAGGGTGTCATCAATTTCGTTCCGTACATCGCTATCAATATTTAGTAAAGCCTTTGAGCAAGGGGAGAGGGCGCTTACCGTTCGAAGTTCACGCAAATCCAGTAGATACGTCTTATGTTCATTTTCTCTGGCACACCTCTTTCAATGCTATCTGCCTCGTCCCTAAAGATGTTAGTCTTCAAGAAGCATTATGACTGCGTATGACTTCTTCTACCTTTTGAGCATTGTATAAAGCAGTGTGCATCCCGTGTGCAAAGCTTTCCAGAAATCAAGTAGACGTCCCTTCTTCAGTAGAAATAGTGCAGAGAGGACATGAGCTTGGACATATTTCGTCTTGAACTGAGTGCCGACTCTGCTCAGGATATGAGTTGCACGATGGAAGTCAGACATACCACTTCCTGTGGAGTCCTCATCCCTATGCGCTTTTGCAAGAGCAACAATAAGGAGGCTGAAGCATGACTCTATATCTTCACTGAATCCTTGAGCTGCCACAAATTCTGAAATGGTTTGAGCACTGGGGTCGCACATCACGGGATACATGGGACATGCGTGTTCGAGATAATATTGCAGCCATGGTCTGATATCACCAGTATTGGTCGGCTCGCTATGGCTAGTGGAGTCAGACAGTGGAGCACGGTCTTCTTCACAAGCGAAGGGTGATTTCCCCAGGTATCGTGACTTTGTTGCCGCTTCATCGGAGAGAGAAACGGGTGTTTCGTAACTGTTTGGAGCTCTATCTACTGTAGCGGAGGCCTCCGACAAGAGATGGAACCATAGCTGATCGGATGGCAGCAGGAACTGAGCGTCTGTTCCCAGGGGGGAAGGTGTCTCAACAGGTGTATTTGGAAACGCCACCGCTTGCGTGATCTTCGCCTGGCGGTTGGCTGGGGCTGCTCCAGATAGAATAACGTTTTCAACTCTCTCGACTTTTTCTTCAACAAGGGCTAGGCGTTGAAGTAGTGTAGTCACCATCTGTTCTCTACTGTTTGAGGTCAGTTCAGCCTCAGTCAGAAAGTCAGAGACGGGGCAAGGCGCACCTCGAAACTGGCCGCTGCCGGTAATCACAGCGAAAGCCGTGAGTGTCACAATAGCCGCAGATCGGTTGTCCTTCATTGCACTTTACCTTCTTCTGGCGACAGGTCTCACAGGCCTAAGAATGAGTGATCAGCAGAGCCGCAATATCAGATTTCGTTCCACCTTGGGATGGAGGTGGGGCGAGGTCATCGTAATCGTACAGTGTTTGCTTTTGGGATCAGTCTCTTTGAAGCGCCCAAGGCTCTGTTTGCATTCCGAGTGCCGGCAACACTTTCACCGGCACTCCAAGAGGCCTCGGTCCCATCTCGAGACTTTGAAAAGCTTCGTCGTCGTTTGCGCGAAGAGTTCACGTTCTCGCCTGTTTCCATGGCCATCATTGGGAACAGCAGACGCGATCACAACCCCGTGACCGACGACAAGAATAGAATAGGAATCAATAGCTTGGCGCATCTATTCGAGCCGGAGTATGCACCGCCGAAAATGAGTGTTGTTGTTTGCTTGCTTCAAGGGAGATAGATGGAAGGGGAGGACAGTCGAGCGCGGAGGTGAAAGAGCGATGAACGCTGATTGAATGGTGCAATCGGGTTGTGGTTATTACGCCATGGCAGGGCGCAGGGCAGCGCGGGGCACCGGGCACAGCACAGCACAGCACAGCACAGCGAAACATTGGAAGGTGCACACTGAATGCATGGGGGACCAAGATACGCGGAAGTTAATTACCTAGGAAGCAAGCAAGGGACCAACGGTGCAGTGCAGTGCACCGTAAATGCGACAAGAGCAGCCGTATTCGACTGCGTAAAAAAGTCTCCGAAAAGTGTGCGAGCAAAAACACAGAAGCGCCTCCTGTGCTGGCTGGCTGGCTGGCTGTATTGCAAAATGTAGATACCTACCTACCTAGGTACCTAGGTATGATATGATATGATATGCAAGCTAATCAATCATTTCGCGTTTCCGGCGTCGGTAATGAGACACGACAACCAATACAACCGATGCCGTAGCGTACTTAGTCAGCGGCGGTGAGAGGCGGTGGGCATTTGTGTCAACTTTATGCAGACTTATGCAACCACGTCTCTCGGAGCGGGAGCAGCTGGCTGTACCCGTGAGTAATTGGTACCTGTCTTGCCCTGTTAGCGGCATCTACATGCCAGGGTGACTCAAATATAGCTTGACTTCTTCTGTAGCCTTGAGCTCTCATAAATAACTCCATCTTCAAACAGTGCTTCGAATTCTTCGTCTCGCCGCAAGCACCGTGCAGCAAGCTCTCAATACTGTATTCCACTTTCTCACGGGAAATTACTTCTCGCCGCTGTCCACCAGCAATTCAAGCCTCGAATCTCGCGCCATGACTAACATTGTCATCCTTGGAGCCTCCTTCGCCGGTGTCAGTAGCGCACATCGGATTTTGAAACAAGCTGGGAAGACAGGTGCGAAGATCAGAGTCACTTTGGTGTCTCCAAATACCCATTTCTACTGGAACATTGCCCTGCCCCGAGCCGTCGTCCCTGGACAGCTCTCTGATGAGAAGGTCTTCCAGCCTATTGCTCCTGGTTTCAAGCAATATCCCGCAGGCCAATTCGAGTTCATTGTTGCCTCTGCCAAAAGTCTCGGTGTTGAGGCGAAGAAGGTGCACTTGGAGATTCTTGGGTCTGATGAGGACAAAGTGATTGACTACGACTTCTTGATTCTTGCCACGGGGACAAGCACTAAAGGGGGGACACCTTTCAAGACATTGGCCTCGACCGAAGCAACCAAAGATGGGATTCACAACATTCAAGCCCAGATCAAGAAAGCTAAGACGATTGTTCTTGCTGGCGCCGGCGCAACAGGTGTCGAGATTGCTGGCGAGCTGGGATTTAAGTATGGAACGTCGAAGGAAATTATTCTGGTAAGCTAGGTGCTACTCATTTTCGGTTCCCTAATGACTTGCTAACTATTTCAGATTTCGAAGGGACCAACCATTCTCGAGGCAGCCATCCCAAGTGTGCAGAAAGTCGCAACACAGCTGCTCCAAAACCTGAAGGTGAAGACGAAGCTGAAGACCCAAGTCGTGAGCTCCGTTGAAGGAGCAGATGGTCGGCACATACTCGAGCTTTCGAGTGGGGAAAAATTGATCGCCGATGTGTACCTTCCGACGTTCGGTGTCGCGCCCAACTCCTCGTACATCCCCAAGCAGTTCCTCAACGACCGCGGCTTTGTCATAGTTGACGATTATTTGAAAGTGAAGGGAGCAGACAATGTATGGGCTATTGGTGATGTCTCGGACCGCGAACCACCTCAATTCTTATTCGCAGATGGACAGTCTGCTCATATTGCTAAGAACATTATCAAGATTCTCAGCAGCCAGCCATCCCTTCCTTACAAGGATGGTGTACGTGGTAGGTAGTTTCCTTGACCCCTGAACTGCAACTTTGGCTAATATCACGCAGGTATGGGCTTGACGGTGGGCAGAAAGGCAGGAACTGGTCATCTGGGAAATGTCAAGCTTCCCGGATTCCTGGTACACTTCCTTAGAAAGAACCTGTTCATTGACAAACTTGCCCCCACTGTTAGTGGTTCTGCGTACTAAGGCTACTTTGCCTATTTGTTGTTTTTGAGGTTATGGCAGATACCACCATTGCAGAGTATGCATGAATTTGAGTTAATGGGTTTTTGAGGCCCCATAATATTCTATCTCTTACTTTGAAATGAAGTCTTCTATGGTGAAAGCGCTCGAATCATCTGCCTTTCTAAATTCTTTTCCCATTCTGAATACTTCTCATAGCATCCACTCAACATATAGTTTCTCGTGCTTTTTCACCTACGTTCCCACACGCGCGTAGTATCGTGAATGGAGGTTATTCAAGAGCAAACGGGTACCTCTTCTGGATGAGCTTTGAGAGTGTTGTGGACAGTGCGCCTTAGGCTTAGCCCAATTGTCACATGGGGCTTCTACCTTTGATATGGATTTTTCATAGCTGCATATACAAGTCCAGTGACAGCGGCATTTGTGACTAATTATGTACATATGCAGGCTCATTGTGTGATCCTTGAACCTGATCTTCACTTTTGAAATTAAGATTGCAACCATTTATCTCCACTAAATTGTCTCGGACAACGAGACGCGCAAAGCCAATAAGAAGAATGTAATTCATATGCATCCCGAAGCCCGATGAGTAACACCGAAAAGCCAATCAGACTCGGGGCTGCGCTGCAGGTAAGACAGAAACGATGGGTCACCGAAGGGAAGGAGCAAGGCCCGAGCCGTAAGTCGGCCGATTACTTTGAAAACGTGACACATACCAGTTGAATCTAAGTGATACTTTGAACGAGCCCTCGGCCCACGATATTTCCGGTAAGATAGCACTCTTCAGCTGTCCCGTATACTTCGTATGTGTGACATCCTCTCCTGCAAAACAGGCAAGCAGCGCGAGCTGACACTTTGGGTTGCACGCGAAAGGACCTATTGAATATTTTAGCGGTTGCGGCGCGACAAGTAAGCCGTCCTTACTTAGCAAGTGCAATCGCTCCGTATCAAAAGGTGGAGAGATGTCGCCTTACGATAGCGAATAACACAATGCAGTCCGGTTTGAAAAATTGTGAAGTTGTATTCGTCGCTTCGGAAGCCACCCCGAGAAACCTTGTCTTTGGGAACGCCACATGCCCCACGTCTCTTACGGCACGCACAACGCCACTCAATATTTCGGAAACTTGAAGAGGCAGACTGAAAGCGTGGGGCAAATCCCTGGCCGCGCGTGGGAGACGCTTCCCTGCGGCACATGTTGTGATACTTGATGCAGGAGGAAAGCCAATATCAAGTGACGAAGAAAATAGTGCTATTGCACGATACACTCAAACAACAATTGGATCCTCCTCTCTTCAATCGGAAGCATATTCCAGCAAAGCTTTATGTTCGCTTTAGGTATGGTTCATGTTAAATCACGTGCGAGTGGACTCCACTGCAGTACCTAGGTAAGGCAGCAAGAAAATCGATCCGAGACACGTACGCAGATCATCCTCCAAATGCAGGGCTAATCAAAGTGATCTTAGCTTACCCTTGACATATGAGTCCGCCTCGTGGCATCCCGTGATGGCTGAAGACGACATAGACCTTCTCTGCGCTTGAAGGATTCGCAAAAATTGCAGTAATTCCCGAACACTTCCCGATCTTGATCTGACCAGCCATCAATATCAAAGAGGAAGGTCAGAGTCAGCCTCAAGCCTCCCTTATGATTCAATTCCTTCGTTCGGACTCCGGAAGCCTTAAATTGTGATTGGATGATCCAAAATGGCCAAGAAATTGGACGCATCAGTTCATACCAGCAGACTGGGTGGATCAGGGGTGCATGCTTTCCGAGAAACCGCCAACTGGGACGCCTCTCAGAAGACGGCTGGGTTTGGTAAAATGTGCTTGGTGGACCCTTGAAATATAATTACATAGTGATGCAGTGGATGTATAAAGAATAGATTGACTCTCAAAATTGCTCAATTCCTCTCTCCTCACGTTTCAGAACTGCTCACCAAGCAACGCAAGAAAGTTCTTGGAATTAGTGATAAAATGAGGCTCACCTATCTTCGCCTTGGGGCTCTTCTTCTGGCCCCTTTCATCACTGCTCAAGGTATCGCTTTCCATACGCGTATGCAGCTCTTATCGATTAATTGACTGACTTTTATGAATAGTGGATTATCCTAATCTTTCTGTTCCCTACCTCTTTACTTCAGATCCCGTCACTGTACGTATTGCAATCTAACAAAGTCGTTTCTTTTCCGACATGATCGAAACTGGAAGCTTTTCATTGACTAACACTTGAATTAGCCGCTACCACAAGGCTTTCCATGGGGCACCAGAACTGCAAATAATACAAACCCACGTAAGACCCTTGATCACTTGTTGGAAATTTTAGAATACTGACGGCTCCACAGTTGGTAAGTCTTTGATATTTGAAAGTTAACATGCGTATTTTTGGCTCACTTTGGTGTGTTATTTAGATGGTAAGCATGGGAGTGACCTAAATTTCATGCAATAACTAATGCTCTGTAGACCCACCACCAACCGGGCAAGCTCCCTCAAGCCTTCTGCACAAGCCGCATATTCCCATGGGCTGACACCTTTCAGCGTCATTCGTCGATATGACTTCACTATTCAGAGATCCAAGATCGCTCCTGATGGATATCTGAAAAAGGTGCTTCTTATCAACGGTCAATTCCCCGGGCCGCAGATCGAAGCAAATTGGTACAAAGCCATCGATTACAGATCATGAAGACATCGTTAATAGCATAGGGGTGATACAATTCAAGTCACTGTTCGCAACGAGATTACAAACCCTGAAGAAGGGACAGCTCTACATTGGCACGGAATTTTGCAGCGGACCTCACAGTAAGTAACATTTTTTGACTTATTTGGAGCACTTGACTGATTTAGAACCGACTAGGTGGTTTGACGGCGTTCCTTCTGTTCAGCAATGTCCAATACCTCCTGGAGGGACTTTCACCTATACCTTTCTTGCAGATTCATATGGGACATCTTGGTACCACTCACACTACTCGGCTCAGTATGCGGGAGGATTGTTTGGGCCACTGGTCATTCATGGCCCAGAAACTGTGCCATACGATATCGGTTTGTAACCTGAATCCCAGCAACGAGATCTCTCTGACTTTGATAGATGTCGGGCCAGTGTTTGTGACTGATTACTATCATCAAGACTACTTCTCAATCGTTGAAGACCTCTTCTCGTCAGATTTTGGCGTAGTTGTAAGTTAGATATGACCAAAAGAAAATGCTAACCTCGCTGACAACGGTAGGCGGTCCCTGGTGACAATAGTTTTATTAATGGGCGCAACCCTTTCAATTGCTCTACGAAAGCTATTAACGACACAACACCTTGCTTTAACAATGCTCCTCGGTCGAAATTCAAATTTACAGCTGGCAAGAAACATCGCCTTCGCCTGATCAACGCTGGGGCAAGCGCACTTCAGAAATTTTCGATCGATGGCCATAACCTGACTATCATTGCAAACGACTTTACGCCTGTAATTCCTTACGAGACTCAATGTACTCCAATCCCGTTGAACTTTTCGTTTGAAGCCTTACTTACAACTTTCAGTTGTTACCATAGCTGTTGGACAGCGCACAGATATAATTGTTGAAGGGCTCCCAGGTGCCACTGGTTCATATTGTCAGCCACCAAATCTCCTTTTCAATGCTCCTCGCTGCTCTTTGGTTCTGCTGTACTCATTACGAAGAGTTTTCTATATTTCTCGGCTCCAGATACCCCTTTTAAACTCCATACTGATGTGCTATAGGGGCGAGATCAGCAAGTCCTCAGGGCGCATGCGCAAACACCAACGAGCCCAACGCAACGGCTATCGTTTATTACGAGAACGAATACACACCAGACACTACGCCATGGCCAATATTTGAGGAAAGCATACAGATCTGTGCAAATGTTTGTTATTTGATCCATTCCACGACGAATACTGACTTGTTCACAGGACGATCTTACTGAAACCGTACCCTGGTATTCCCTTGCCACCCCTCCGTCGCCGGCAACTACGAAAGAAATCCTGATTGACCTCGTTCAAAATGAAACTGGAAGTTTTCTCTTTACTATGAACAATGTTTCTTTTCGTGGGGATTTCAATGCTCCAATCTTGCTCCTTTCCAACCAAGGCAACAACTCCTACCCTGAGGACCCCCAATGGAATGTATACAATTTTGGCTCCAACGATTCAACTCGCATTATTCTCAACAACAATAATCCCGAACCCACCCAATGCATTTGCATGGTCACAACTTCTTTGTTGAGGCTCTTGGTAATGGAACTTGGGACGGTACGATTGTCAGACCCGAAAATCCGCAGCGTAGAGACACGCAACTTGTCCCTGGATATGGATACTTGGTCATTTCCTTCTTTGCCGACAATCCTGGAGCGTGGCCATTACACTGCCACGTTGCCTGGCACGTGTCTAATGGTCTTTATGTTACGGTATTGGAGCGCCCGGATGATATTGCCAACTTACAGATTCCAAGTGTTCTTGCCCAGACGTGTAGAGATTGGGGTGCGTACACAAATACCACTGTAGTCGACCAGATTGATTCTGGACTCTGAGCTTTCAAGCTAGGTCACGGACTAGTCCATATGTTTGAACGGCCAGGAGAAGGCCACGAAAAAGACAATAACATGTATCTCGCCGTACTTAGTTTAATGCACCTTCATTAAACAACTTTAATACATCGTTCTTGAAGCTACATGATCTCTCTCATCGCGTGAACCCGACATGTAAGACACCGTTTACCCATTGTACAATTGCTTCTATTGATTTTCCCTATTCCACAGAAAATCGTGAATTCTATGCAAAGTTTCAAGGGATTGGCAGATCCATTGACAGAATGGGGTCTTATAGGTGATGCCAAGCATCGGTCCGCTGTACCTTACAGCTCGTGCTTAGTGGGACATTGGAAATTCAAGGCCCTATCCTTGCTCCAATGTTGGCTTGTTCTCCGAAGATCAAGCCGTCTAATTTGTATTGTGGGTGCTTCAGTATCGGCCAATTGTCATCAAAAACCTGGCATGTCCCCCTCGCAACCCGAAAGAAGAATCCCGGTCCTCCGGTTCGGACCTACACTTGGATCTAGCCAAATACGTGGCATCCCGCGGGTAGAGCCAATCTTTCGGACATGCTTGTACATGCTTCGGTTCCGAGGGCGCGTCACCATTGGGAATGCCTCGAATTCGGATTTCTTTTTTCGATCTAATGCCGTTTGAGAGAATTTGAGGTTATATGTTGACTTAAGCATGCATTTAATTCCTACTGATGGTTTTACCACTCCATTTATTTAATCTCGGAAAATTATGTTGATATCTCGACAGCTCCTTCTCTTGAGCCACTGGGCTCTCGGTGTCCTTGCTGCGAAAGACAACTTACAGCGAAATCCCGTCGACACGCCACAGAATAGAAGCTACTGGAGCCCTGGCTTTGACATACAAACCGATTATGAAGACAAGACTCCCCCTGGCAGGCTACGTGAGGTTCGACAATTGCCTTGACGGAAGAAAAAGCTTGTTCTGACAGAGATTCTTAGTACGAGCTCACGATAACTCAAGAATGGATTGCTCCCGATGGATACCTGACCTATGGAACAGTCTTTAATGGTAGGTACACATTGTCGTCTTGGAATTATTGCGTGTCTGACCGAATACTTCTTGTAGGACGATATCCTGGCCCAACCATTGAAGCTGATTGGGGTGACACTTTACGTATGCGGATTGCTCTCCAAGAAGATCTCTTTTGGAGCATAAACTTACAGTTCTACAAGGAATAACTGTGATCAACAACCTCAAGAACTACAACGGAACGTCTGTTCACTGGCATGGCATACGCCAATTTCAAACTAACTATTTAGATGGAGTATCAGGTATTACTCAGTGCCCTGTCAAGGTAAGCTTCAAAGCCCGTGAGGTTCAAATTACGGCAATTAATCTTCGAAGCCCGGGTCATCACAAGTGTACGAATTCACCGTCGGCCAATACGGTGCGTCGTGGTATCATTCCCATTTCAGCCTGCAATGTTGGTAATGTCCCGTTGTCTTCACCACATAGCTAATCTCAATTAGACACAAATGGACTTGTGGGTATGCGTTGATCTGAATTCTATCACCTGAATTGAACCAGACTAACAGATGTTGGAGGACCGCTAATCATCAATGGACCGTCTGTCTTGGATTATGATTTTGATCTTGGCCCATGGCTCTTTAGTGACTGGTATCATGCTGATGCTTTTTCTCTTTACCATGAGGAGCTCGATACCGTCCGCAATCTTGCGCCACTTCCAGATTCAATCGTCCTTAATGGCAAAGGAGTTTGCGACTGCGACCAGGCCACTGATAGTCGATGCACTGGCAAGGCCGAGTATTACGAAGTTCTTGTCACAGAAGGAAAGACATACAAAATCGCGGTTGAGAATACCGGCACTCTTCTGACGCTCACATTCTTTATCGATGGTCACAATTTCACGGTAATTGAAACTGACTTCGTTCCCATTGAGCCGTACTCTACAAATGTTTTGAATGTCGGAATAGGTACGCTCAATCCCTAACGCTTTCTTGTCGCAGCTAATTGATAATTAGGGCAACGATACATCATACTCGTTGAAGCTAATGCCTCTTTCGAGCACGGTACCAACTTCTGGATTCATGCACATTACTGCGCTCTGGCTACATTCTTCCCAACTTCGAGTGTTGGAATAATACGATACGATTCACACAACACTAGCGACCCCTACACTCCTCCTGCCAGTGAGCTAAATCAGAATTTCGGCTGCTCAGATCCAGACCCGAAGGATCTCGTTCCTATTGTCAAGAGAACAGTCGGAAATAGAGTCAACACCCAAGAGGAAGCAGACTACTTGAAAATTGGGTTGGAATTCTGGCCGAACGCATCAGATCCAAACTCTCACATCCACAAATGGATGCTTCAGAACACTCCTTTATATCTCGACTGGGAGGATCCTAGTCTCAAGAAGCTTGCCTTGGACAAAAACTCATCCTTCCCTGCAGAGACTGTTCCTTACTTCTTGGACTTTGAGACCGACGAATGGGTATACTTCGTCATCACTAACAATTACTCTGTCGAAACAGTATCTCCTCCTCGTCAATCGATTCAGTCAGTCCACCCTATCCATCTTCACGGGCACGACCTTCTCGTTCTTGCTCAAGGAGAAGGCTCATTTACGAACGATATAGTACCAAACTTGAACAATCCATCCCGGAGAGACGTTACCGATGTTCCAATAGGCGGCTTTGTGTGGATTGCCTTCAAGGTCGATAACCCTGGAGCATGGCTCATCCATTGCCACATTGCGTGGCATGCAAGCGACGGTCTTGCGTTGCAATTCATCGAGCAGCCTAATAAAATCAAAGGACTGTTGACCAATGCTGGTGTGTTGCCTGAGTTTAGCCAACGATGTGATGAGTGGAGTGATTGGTACACAGAGGTAAATGAAAAGGTTGATGCCCTGCAAGAGGATTCGGGCATTTAAGATCTTGATAAGTTCAAGGCACTCGCTTTGGCATGCGCTAGTATCATATTTAAAAGCTTCAATGCTAGATTTGGGGACTGCTCCTGTCAAGAATTCACTAGTTCTGTCGCGATTTAAAAGCAACCCAGCAAGCTAAGAAGAAAGTTGATCAAATCTCCTCCTTTTTTTGTGATGGTTTCTCTTCCCAATCTACCAAAGAGCCCAAAATTTGCATCCCGGTCCCAACGAAGAATCTCCATCAGTCCTTGGTACAAGTACCGAAGATGAATGTTGAACTTTGAGGAAATCGATGTTCACATGGACTAGATTCCAATTCTGGCGGAATCATGAGTAAAACTAAACGAAATCAAAAAGACATTTACGAGATCATTGCGAAGCGGGTGAAATTAGGAAAACAAAGACGAAGCTGATTACAATCACTGTTGTATATGTTGCACCGTAATGCGTCTAACAATAAGGAGGTCTGCATTCAAATACTTGAATACATGAGATGTACCTATGCCAGAGGAGGGATTCGTGCCCAAAGGGGATCGAAACCGACACCCCATATCCATTTATCATCAACAGGAATGTCCAAAGTACTGTCATATGACAATTGCGCAATCTTAAACCATGAATCGCCCTTGATAGGAAACGCAACAGACCCTTCACCATGCTCGAAAGGCTTGGATACCTCCTCCCCGTTCTTCAAAGCTCGCACAAACTTTGCTACATGTCCATCATCATGAGCCTCATTGACAACTTTGTAAAGAGAAGCCCAGTCCAGACCCGCGCTCTTAGTAGCCTTGTAGTTGGTCACATCCTCGATGTGAAGTTCTGCGGCAGAGCTTGCAGCGTAACACACAAGATCAAGTCGAGCTTTCCACTCCACAACGCGTACTTTGTCTGCAATGCTAATCCATGGCTGCTTGATGAGCACGGTCAAGAACAGAGAGCTAGTGACATTGTGCATGTGAAAGAAGTCGATCTTTCGCGCTTTGCCTGCTCGTTGTGCAGCACCAGCAGTATATGCCGCAACGTTGATAGCTTCCGCAGTCGATCGCTCCAAGTCTTCAGGGTTGACACGGAACTGAGCAGCCAAGGCTGCTATCTCTTTACCAGCGCGTCCAATAACACCATCTCGTACTCTGACTGGACCATCTGGTAAGCGGGCAGAGTAATGAAGTTTATCATTTGCACGAATTTCCTGAAGCAGTTGAACCAGTGTCTTGCTTGGTGCAGTCGCAGATTGCGAGGCTAGTTGCTCACTGTGATTGA
This sequence comes from Mollisia scopiformis, assembly GCF_001500285.1. NCBI lineage: Eukaryota > Fungi > Ascomycota > Leotiomycetes > Helotiales > Mollisiaceae > Mollisia > Mollisia scopiformis. The sequence continues at coordinate 1,207,104 of NW_017263599.1, forward strand.
AGAATACATCAATATTGGCCGAATCGTGCGTTACGCTCTGGGCGAGACCTTCTGCAATTATGCTTGGCTGTTCGAACTCGATACCGAGACCGACGTGAATGAAGGGGTGGAAGGCACCTTCGTAAAGTTGAGCGAATAGTTTCTCAGCAACTGGAGTACGACTGAAGAGGTATTCTTGCACGACTGCTTTCCAACCCTTTGAGTCAATTTGTTGCTCGAAGAACGCCAAGAAGTTGGTATAGTGGTCAATCTGACCAATCTTCGTAAGAAACTTTTCTGAGTCTCCTAAATCCTGTACTACCTGCTTGTCTAACGGAGGAGTGGGTCGTTGGATCTGGATGCCATCGTCATAAGCTCGTTGTAGCTGAGCAGGACCACCGCCGAGAGCAAGCACGCTCAACACTGAATGTGATATGTGGTTGTGACCACCAACGTCCCTCCAATAGACATGATAGTCGTCGTGGTTCTTCTGCAACAAGCGATCGACAAGCTCAAGTGATCCTTCTGGACTGTCGGCAATGCGAGCGATGCCTACGTGTTCTGGGGACAGACGGACTCGTGATGCTTCGGTTGTTGTGATTGATGTCGACATGCTTGCTGCTGCTTGAAACTCTTTGTTGTCTATCTTCGTCTCAATATCTCAAAGAATGGATACAAAACTAGGACAAAAGCTTTCTGATAAAGTTATCCTATCTGAGGCAAAGCATTACCAAGGATAATCTATGTACAAGATCTGCTAACAACTGACTCAGTATCAGCTTAAGCAAGTGTTCGGAGACCGATACTGCATGACATTACCTTGCAGGACAATCTAGCCCAGGTGGATACTGGGGTTAGCGTCTTCGGAGAGACCAATCAGCCGACATGAGTGAGAGTGCCTGGGATGGCAAGATCTGGTCATCGCCGACCTTGTGAACTACCGAGCGGAGATCACGGAGATCCTGATTCCCGTAGGTGCTAGTAGACAGCAATGAGTGACCCTGAAAACTTCCGTAGTTGACTCCGCTTCATTGGGCGAGAAAATTCTTGGGTGCATGTTGGATTTCTATTAATCACAAGGCAAGTGTGAAAAATTGGAAAATTTAAAATCTATACCATCACTTTTTATCAGCTTTCCATCAAGTATGGCCCTATCTAGTACTCAAGACCTCGAGACGCCTTTCACAACTGCAGTTCTTGGCAGTGATGTTGATTTCTGGCGCTCTTACATTGCTGGACGTCCCTCACCGGACGAAAGTTTCTTCCACTTAATTAACGAGTATCACTCGAGCCACGGGCAATCCAAGACTGCCATTGCGCATGACGTGGGCACTGGCCCCGACAATATTGCGCAGAGACTACTTGCCTACTACGACCACGTCGTAGGTTCAGACTTGAATGATCAAGCATTGGCTGCTGCTCCTGCATTGATCCCCTCCGAGCTCTATAAACGGACGACCTTCATCAAATCGCCTGCCGAGGCTCTCGCCAGCGGCGTTGTTCCCAACGGCGTGGGTTTAGGAAAGACTGATCTCATCACAGTCAGCGAATGTATACCTTTACTAGACGCTCCAAAGGCATTGGACGCGTTCCATGAATTGCTTCGCCCAGAGGGAACTCTCGCTATCTACTTCTACGGTCGAGCAATCTTCGCGGAAGGAGACATCCATACTCTCAATGCGATCTACGATGCCATCGCAACACGTATCTGCACTTTTCTACTTCCTTTCAAAGGAACGCCAGGATTTCCGTTTCACGTTCGTGGAGCCGAGGCTCTGGTCAGCCGCCTGGATAACATTGCTTTCCCATCTGAAAGTTGGAAAGGGGTAGAGAGATATAAGTGGAATTATGACTACCCATTGCTTTTCAACAGCAAAGAGGGCTATGACTTCGACTTTGAGCCCGTGGATCGAAGGGCGGAAGGGGAGAAAACCATAGAAGTCATCGACAAGCAGTTTTGGGCGAAAGAGTGGGGAGTTGAGGAAGTGAAGACTTACTTAGATTCTGTCTATCCCAACTGGCAGAAGAAGGCCGGCGCAAGATCTACGGAGGTGGATGAGCTACTAGAAGAACTTCGAAATGCTCTTGGAGGAGGAGGCTCGAAGAAAAAGGTTACCTTTCCTGTGGTCCTGATTTTGGCAACGAAAAAGTAAAAGCCAACTCTGAGCGATCTGTTTGCTTTCCGTTTGTTCCTATAAGGTCAGTATGATTCATGGAACTTCATACGTGCAACAGGTATGATCGATGCTGTCGAAGAAATACAGTTGATACGTCTTTCTCCTTTGAGTACACCAAGGCTGTTCAGAAATGTATACACTTGCATATCTGCAAAACAAAAATTCCTCCGCAGCTTTAGACTGCGGCAGTCTCTGTCTCTCTATTTTCCCTCTCATTTTGTGCACGCAATGTAATTGCAGTAACCGGGTTTGACCCCGCGGATCCCGCCATCAGGGGCTTAAGCGAGACGACCTACCTTGAAGTTCAGCGAGAATCGGATTCAGTAGCGCCGGGAATCGTGGGATCTGATGTCGGGCTCCGAAATCACCGGAGAGAGCAATGCAACCATTTGCATACCCGACCGGCGAGGTGATTGAACAATAATGCACGACAAGTTCGCAATACCGGGATGATGAATGTCGGATATAATGACTTGAAAAATTGGCAACTAGTTCCTCGGATTTTAATCCTGAATCGAGAACAGGCTAGCTGCTGCCTTGAAAGACAGGCATGAAATCTCAGATGACATTCAATATGAGAAGTTCATCATGTCTCGTGAAATGTTATTTATTTTCCTTTAAACTTTGAGTTTTTTCCTTGCCATAGCTTGGAGACTTTAAGATGTTGTCAAGCTATCTGAGATTTCTTTCTTTGCTGTTGTCGGCGTTGCTATCTATGGCGTCTGCATCTTTTAGCTACACATCAAGAGATATCACCACATCGAGTACATGCCAAAATTTCCTCATTCCCATCAACGTCACGAGCATCAGATTTCTTCTCGATATTGAGATTAATGATGATTGGGACGCTGTGGATTACATCTTCAACGCTACTCGTCGCGACACACTGACGGCTTTCCAACCTATAGTTGGGAACGTCACAGCTGCTTCTCAGTACAACATCGGCGCCACATTCTGTGCTCCAAAGACGAAAGGAACGAAATCTGAGACTGTGTTATTACTTACACATGGGTCGATGCAAGGTCGAGAGTTTGTTCACCCCACAATTGTAGTCTCAACAAGTCGAATTGCTGATTAATGATGCTGATTAGGTATTGGAATCCTGCATTCAGCGGCTCCGACCCTTACAACTTCGTTAAACACGCTCTTAATGCGGGGTATTCTGTGTTTCTTTACGACCGCATCGGAAACGGACAATCATCTAGGTAAACCTGCTCTGCTCCACTGTTTGAATATCATCACTGATCACGAAAGGTAGACCGGATCCGGTGACAGAAGTCCAATACCCCGTTCAAGTGGAGATGTTGACAACTCTCGCCAAACTGGTAAAGACTAGACAGTCGCTCTACACGCTCGGAGTCAAGGTCAACAAAATTGTCCACGTTGCGCATTCTTTCGGCTCTTTCATCGCTCTCTCCTCTACCGCCAGCAGTCCAACGGGACTCGTGGATGGTGTGGTCTTAACTGGATTCTCGGGATACTTTCAATGGCTAAGCCTCTTCACATCTGGCGGCCAAGCACGCGTGGCCGCGCTTTCGCAACCATCGAATTGGGGTTCTTTGCCTCACGGTTATTTGACACCAGTTGATATTTACGCACTTAGTTATGGGGGGTTCAAATCGCCATACTTCGATCACGGTATTGCACAATCTTTGTTTGATCAGCAGTATCCGTTTGCGATTGGAGAGTTGTTGAGTGCTGGTGCTACTGTGCTGAACTTATCTGCGATTGAGGTTCCTGTTCAGGTTAGTACCCACATCTATCGCCAAACACAAAGCGTTTCAATGTATGCCTTTTGAAAATAGAACTAATGATGTACATCGCATAGGTTGTCGAGGGAGCATACGATCTGACGGCATGCGGCGGTAATTGTATTGGTGTTGTTAACGAGACGGCTTCCTTCTTCCCAAATTCCAAGAACGTGGAGGTAAATGGCTCTTTCAATGCTGGGCACTTTTTAAATTACCACTACGATCCACCTCAGGCGTTTGATTTGATAACGAGTTTCGTTGATAAAAGCGGTCTTTAAGTTTAACCTAGTTTTCATAATTGACTTCCATTTCACGGCTTCCTTTGTGGTTGTGGCTCGAGTCTTAATCCATAATTAATGTTTGCAGGCATATGGAAGTCCGCTCAAACACTTCTTATACTTCTGCGGTCCGCGAGCTGGCGTCAAGATGTGATCACGTGTATACATTTCGCTGCGGAGCGCAACTGTGCCCGGCTTCACGACAGCCTGATGTGCAGAGACCATAGACCATGACTCAGTGGAGCGCTGACCCCAGAGTCTTTGATAGTTATTATATGGACTGCCCACGTGGAGCATTCTGCGGTGCCTGGGTGTGAGGCTCGAAAGCCCCGCTTTCCCATTTTACCCTTACCCCACCTTTGTGATCCCTCACCTCATGCGGATGCAACGTAGCTTATCACGTACTACAGGGAAGGCTTATCAGTTATCTCAATCTGGGAGGTGCATAAATCTTATATTATCCACAGACCGCCCCGAATGATTTCTTCAAACCCTCAAAACAATCAGAAATGTTGCAGAGATCTCGAACCGGGACGTGGATGCCCGCATGGGTTCCACAATCCACTGTCACACTCGCTTTTTGCCTCATGTTTTGCTCAATGGTTCAATCAGCGGTACGTATACGTAAATTTACCGCTCGCAAACTCTCAACTAATATCGCAGACTGGTGGATATGATGGTTCGATGTTGAATGGCCTCAATATTCTTCCCTCGTATACCGACTACTTCAATTTGAATGCTGCAACGACGGGTCTAAATACTGCCTCTGTCTTTATCGGTGGAGCTCTTGGTCCTATTTTCTCTGGCATCGTGTCTGATCGTTATGGTCGGCGCCCAGCAATCTTCTGGGGATCAGTTATTACCCTCCTCGGCGTTCTCCTCCAAACTGCAGCTCAGAACATCGCGATGTTCGTTATAGCTCGAATCATTCTTGGCTTTGGAGCTGCTCTCTCCGGTATCGCAGGTGGAGTATACCTCTCGGAAACTTTCCCCAGCCGATGGCGAGCTTGGGGAGTTGGTCTGCTCAATGATTTCTATTAGTGAGTACCGGATCACTCTAGATGAATTCGATGCTTACAAATGATAGTGTCGGCGCACTCATCGCTGCTGGAATCACACTGGGCACAGGACAATGGAATTCCACATGGGCCTGGAGATTACCTTCTCTTCTTCAGGGGGTTTTCTCACTTCTCTGCATCATCATTCTACCATTCATGTACGCAAACCCCTCTGTCTCTGAATTTAGCTAACCAAATAGCCCTGAATCTCCTCGATGGCTTGTGCATGAAGGTTTCTTTGACGAGGCGCGAATTGCCGTTGCGCAAACAAATTCTAACGGGGATATATCCGATCCTATTTCGATTGTTATATACAAGGAGATTGTGGACACATTAGATTGGGAAAAGAGAGAGTGTCGGACCATGAGTCCTATGGAAATGATCAAAACTCCTGTTGCCAGGAAAAGATTGCTCATCGGAATGTCTCCCGGTCCATTTTCATGTATTGCTGGAAACATTATTGCCTCATACTACCTTGGCTCCGAGCTTGATACAGCAGGCATCACAAACACGCTGAGTCAACTGAAAGCCGTAAGTTTCATTGTCAAATCTTGGGATTCTTTTCTAATGATATAGAACGTTGTTCTCAATGTCTGGTGTCTCGGCTGCTGCCTCGCAGGAACTCAGTTAGCTGCCAGATGGGGAAGAAAAAGTACAGCTCTCCTGTCTCAAAGCCTCCTCATTGCTTGCCTGTTCATCATCGGAGGCTTGTCAAAGATGTACGCCGATAATCCGGATGGCGCTTCCCAAAGTCTGGTGTACGGAGATGTGGCAGTCATGTTCCTATTCCAAGGATTTTACTCTATCGCATGGACCCCACTTCTGTACTTGTATCCTCCGGAAGTCATGAACTACTCAATCCGTGCCAATGGATTGGCAGTGTCGGCTTTTATGTTGAATGCACTTGCGTAAGTTCATCCACCTGACTTCGTTGCCAAGCTAACTTCACAGGCTCGTTTTTGTATTCATCATGCCAATTGGTCTTGCTAATATTGGCTGGAAAATGTACATGGTGAATGGATCTTGGGATATTGTCATATTGGGTCTCATTGTGGGTAGTACCTCGTTATTCTTATCACACGCTGACCTTGCAAGGCGTATTATTGGGTGGAGACGAAAGGCAGAACTCTGGAAGAAATCGATGCATTGTTTGAAGGCGAAAAACATTCTTCTGTCCCGGACGTTGAATTGGTTCGGACAGGAAAGGCAGATTTTGACATCAACGCGTTGGAGCGAAACGAGGTCGAGATGGAATCAACGAAAATGAAAGAGAACTGAGGAACCACCACGTACTTCCACCATAAATCACATCATTCCGTATGCCTTCAAATGCAAACTCTCTCTCAACCAAGAGCTTTCCTCAACTTTGCAAAGTTCAAAAAGCCCAATCCAGTCGTTGGATCCCATCCCGTTACTGCAGGATATCCATAAGTACCACGCGCGTGGTTGTGACCAGTTGTGATATCATTCAATGCTGACCTCGCACTTCTACGGAGCAAACGTTTCAGGAATCCCAATGTAGACTTTCCCTCACTGATCCGGTAACCATTGATCAAGGCAATCATTACTGCCCATGACGGAGACAACGCTGAGGTTCCATACACTTGCGACAATATCGTAATATTCTCCAACCAGCGCAACATCCGGATATCCACGAGCATTGGCACTGTAGCACCCATTGTATGAAGTGTCAAGGTTGCTGCTGATGTAGCTTTGGGTATCAAAACTCTCATAGGATAGCGCAGAGAAAGAGCACGAAAAATCCACCACCACTTGAGCCTCCACGCTGGAAGGTGGCAGATTGTTCACCACCATCTACAAACTGTGCAGAGCCAAGCGAAGTGATTTATGGGCATGATACAGGGAAAAGAGCATAGTAACCAGAGTTGCAGCTGCTTTCCCCTCCCTCAAACACCGAAATCTCAATCTACCTTCCCAGCGAAACAACATAGCTAGCACTGAATTTTCTACCAACATGCGATCCAGGCACACATCATAGTAGATACTGAGAGTACTCGACACGAGAAAATGTGCACAGACGTTCTCTTTGAGGCTAGATACTCCAACACTTGTCCAACTATCCGGTAGTCTCAAATTTTGCTGCTGTCAGTGCGCTAGAGGGACTTGCCATTGTCACATCGAACCTTAACAGGAAGGTAATAAAATGAGCTTTCAGAATCCATCCCCAGTCCATATCAAGCTTATATTTAAGCGCAAAGACGTCGCACAATTAGGTAAGAGAGTAAGTCCCACAGCAGTCTTTTCGAGGCCAGCCGATCTCTCGACCCAGAACTGATTGTGAGCCGTGTTCAAAGTGAGAAGGGTCTGTTTAGATCGAAAACTGTCTCGGCAGAAAGGCAAAAGAAGATCGTATGGACCCGCTCGGCTGATGATGATGAGTTCACAATCTTCGCTTTCCGCTCACTAGACTTGGATACTATCCACCTTGAGTCTGGCTTCACCGGTCGCCATTGTCCTCGCACACCTAAGCATCGCGTCGAATAAGCTCCGCATTCAGTCCCATTTATTGTCAAAAGTGATTTTTGTGTCTGCCATCAACAGAAAGAGAGTAGCCTTTTGGAAAGTAAGATCTTTGAAAGCATTGGGTGCCGAAAACTGTACATTGAGGAAGAAGCCTGGATGCTTAGCCTCCAGATCTCCTGCTTTCCCGCCAACCTCATCAGAGATTGTGCATGTTTGAAAGCAGTTACACCTCATTTCGGTCAACAGGGAACGAAAAGTCGAACCAAATTCTGATCTAGCCCACCCTAATTTCGTTCGTAACCACTCGCGAACCCCGGATTTTGGAATCGTGTGTAGTTTCTCCGATGGTCTCGCTGCCCATTCCCTGCTGCATCCACTCGTTGACTGCATTCAGTCCACCTCTTATGCATTCTGCCTTTGCACCTTTCGCCTTGAGAATACTTGCAGCAATTCTAGCAGTATCACCATCATTGCAAACTATCAAGACTCTTTCTTTCCTTGACAACTCCTTTGCCAGCAGTGATGAAGTTTCAAGACTCCCGCCGCCAAATAAGCCTTCGAGTTCTCGCCACTGCTGATCAAACAATCGCGCGTCGGTGAATGGAGATGGACTATCGGCCTTCAACGAGGAAATTGAAAGGCTGACAGCTTCTGGAAGATGAAACATCTGAAACTCTTCTTTTGTCCGAAGATCCAGGACCGTTCGGTTGGCGCGCAATTCCCATGGCAAGATGGATTTTTTGTGAGAAGCAATAGATAGCTCATAAAAGTCTGGGATCACTGAGATTGGGTCGAGTTCTAGATCATAGTAGTTGTTATAAAGGTCCACTCGGGTCAGATGCTCGTTTGTGATGGGAGGGAAGCAGGAGCTATCCAACTTGTCGAAGTAGTCGCTCATGTACTGATAGGGAAGATCACAGCATAAGAAGACGCACTTGATGTCGCCAGCTGGGCCAGCAAGGTCTTGTAAAGTGTCTGCAGCCTTTCTTCTCGACAAAAACTGATACAAGCCTGATTTCTCGTTAGAACATTCGACTGCATTGACATGAACTTTTACCTTTTAAATTAAATCCAGATGATGGACCGCAAATCAAGCCAGCACGAGAGAGGTCCATGGACAGACTGAAGGAGTCCTTTGAGCCAACTTCTTCGATGGCATCAATCGCAGCTCTCCATGGAAACTTGACAGGCTCGATTAAAGCGTAAGATCGCGGACCAGGCACACGATCTCCAGCCGCTGTGAACACCCTGGCTACAGTCAGTCAACTTCATCGCAAAATTGGAGGAACATACCCAACCCGAACCACAGAAGGTTTCTCATCGCCCAAATATGTGCCGATCCCCGTCATCGTCCCCGAAGTCCCAACACCGGTACACAGAACGCTGAGATCCGGTAGTTGTTTGAGGATCTGTGGACCTGTCCATTTGTAGTGAGCACTCCAGTTTGCATCGTTCTCGTACTGATTCGGATTGCACATCGTATCATCTTCAAGTGACTGAGTACGAGCAACCTGAATTCCACCGCGATGATCATAGGGATCAGGCTGGGAAGGCCCTGCAAAAAGAGTACTGCTTTTGATCAGTGAATTCTCGGAGAATAGCATGCCACCTACATATTGAGTCCAAAGAATTGCATCAGCTTGAGCTTCACATCTCCAGTCTTATTGGAGAGGTAAGCTCTGCAGTCATGAATGCCGTGGAATATTCTCGCTGGAACGTCAGCATAATTCGGAAGACCATGAAGTGGGACTTGCCTATCATGGACATCGAAATTACAGTAGAGCCGGAGCTGTATTCCACGATCGTTTTTGTGTTCTGCGGGTCTACACAGCTTGATAGCAAGTTCATAGCTGTCAAGTTAGCTACTGGAAATGGTGCCGCCGCCAATGAATGTACCTGGCAATGATTTGACATTGTGTGCTGGCAGCATTGTCATCATCTTAGCATATATCCGAACCCCATCTTCTCGAAATGGATTTAAGGAATCGGGAATTTCGACAAGTGGCAGCAGCGGCGCAAAGTCGGGGTCAAAATATTTCTGGAGCGAGTCCCTGCCAGAATAGACGTTGAGAGGATTTGATACAGACATCATGCAGCTGTTTGAGGTTTATAGAAAATGTCAAACTCGATGGTAAGATCTGAAAGCGAGGAAAATGTCAATGATAAAGAATTGGCCGAGATCATCTTGGTCCTCAAGCACGTGCTCAAGGTGCGTTTGATGTCTTTTTGGTCCAGTTGATATGGCATCCCCCTAGCTTACCCAGCTTCCATGAAACATGCCTCGTTGCGAAGAGGGCAGTTTGTTCCATCGAAGTCCTTCCATTGGGTAATAATGAGCACATTAACAGCGAGATGATGGTCAGCCAAGACTCTGAGATTCAGACTTCCGTCTAAAGTAGACTGTTTTTGTACTGAATCCTTGACATGATTTGCTCGTCGCTGCGCAAGAATGAGCAGGTAAATTGAAGTCTATTCGGATGATCGTCCCTGCGAACAATTGACAGCTTGTACCATTCCATGATGGGAACGTGAAAATTATACAGAAGTCTGAGATGCAAAGAACCTTATGTGCGCAGATATGAGCAAATAATTATGCCAGAGCACCGAAGAGCCCCAACAATTGAGTTTCAGCCTAAGATCAGCTCGGTTTGGTTCCAAGCTTGGCCCGTGTCTCATTTGCTATGCCAAGTGGATCGTCAACTAAGTTGCGGGACCTTGCCGCTGCTAGTGCCTGTCACGCCGGTAGATGCAAAGATCTCCATTTTTGACAGACAGATTCCTCGGCAATCCAACTGGATTTTCCTGCTGGGTCCATCTTAATTGTGTCTGGAGCATCAGGCCATACTTTATTTGACAGTGCTGACATCGCAATTGCGAATACTGGCAGGAACCGTAAAATCTTCAGCGCACTCATCCCCCAACAAACGACCAAAGTGATCTGAAAATTTTCAGTTTCGACTTGCTGTGACTCTCAGCCATGGCTGGGACAGAGGCTGGAGAAAAGATCGAGGCCAATCAAGTGGCAACGTCTGGGGAAATGCCAAATGCACCAGACGAGAAAATGCAGTTCAACGAACAGACAAACTACCTGCCAACCTCGAAGGTCATCGCGGTAGGTCGTCTCAGAGTGCTTCGAACCGAATTAACATGGTGCAGGTCTTTTTGGTATGCGCCTCGGTCGACTTCGTCACTTTGATGGACCAAACAACACTTGCTGCCAGTTTGTCCATCATCAGTTTAGAATTAGGTGCAGGTAGTCAGGCATCCTGGATCGCTGGCGGATACTTTGTGTGAGTAGTGAACTTCAACATCAACTGCTTGAAGACTGACTTTCAAGGACTTCAACTTCATTTCAGCTATTGTACGGCCGGCTTTCAGACATTTGGTCAAGGAAAAATATCCTGCTTGTCGGCCTCGCAATATTCTTCTTCGGATCTCTGGCTTCTTCATTATCAACCAGCGTCAACCAACTTATCGCTTTCCGTGCTATCACTGGAGTCGGAGGAGGTGGCTTGATGACCATAGCCCAGGCGATCGTGAGCGACGTCGTGTCTTTGAGAGAGCGTGGGAAGTATCAAGGCATTTTTGTGAGATGACCGGCAATAATGTTTACAATTTCTGACACATCCAGGGGGCATTCGTGGCGCTTGCCAATGGTATTGGGCCAGTAATCGGAGGTGCCCTATCGGAACACTCTTGGTACCCTGAACGATATACAGATCTTCAATCAAGCTGATATCAATAGGAGATGGATTTTTCGATTGAATCTCCCTTTGACAGCACTCTGTGTCATTGGAGTAGTCTGGTTCATGCCTCTCAAAAAAGTGGTTGGAAGTTGGAAGAGGTTCCGTTGCCACAAACAAGTGAATAGAGCTTGGCTGATCCGACCAGGAAACTAGCAGCGGTAGACTTTATTGGTGCGTTCCTCGCACTCGCTGGGTCGACTCTTCTCGTAGTATGTTCTTCAAATATACACCGACGAAATCTATGCTGACATCCCAGCTTGCCTTAACTTGGGCTGGTGGAGAGAAATCATGGGACTCAGCACCGGTGATTTCTACTCTGGTATTGGGACTCTCATTTTGCGTAGCGTTTGCCTTTTGGGAATGGAAAGGGCCAGCTTTGCCGCTTGTTCCTCGTAGGCTGCCAAGGAAACTTTCCAGTCGTCAAATACTAATTATCACCAGTTCATATCTTCAAAAGCAGAGTTGTCAACGGAGCTTCTTTGACCATGTTGTACGTTAAAGAATGTGCCCCGAATAATTTTGACTGATCAACTTCAAGCATCAATGGATGGAATTTTGTGACTCAGGTGTACTACATTCCAACATTCTATCAATTGGTGCATGGCTACTCGGCAGTCAAATCGGGCGCCCTTTTATTGCCAATTACATTAACACAAAGTAAGGAATTCGAGCTGATCTAACATCCATAAATAACAGTTCCCAGCAATATTCAGTACCGTTTCTGGACTGGTTGTCCACTGGACTGGTCGGTACCGAGTAGGTGTTTCCATACATCTTGGACTACAAGAAGGTTAACGAAACTTAGGAGAGTATATTATTTGGGTGGATTGCTTGGGCCGTCGGCCTCGGCATGATTTCGACCCTGGACGAGACTTCCGGACTAGGAAAACAGATTGGATATGCAGTTCTGACAGGATTTGGTGTTGGCAACACCTTGCAGCCGTAAGTACCCAGAAGAAGATCGGAGAGATGACTAATGATTCGTAGATCACTTATTGCGATACAAGCAGGAGTGTCGAGGAGAGAAATGGCAGTCGTGACTTCGTTCAGAAAGTGAATTAACGCCCCCGTCGCTCCTTGGCGATAAGACTGACCCAGAACAGCTTCATTAGAAACCTCGGAGCAACGCTTGGCTTGGCTGTGGCAGGGACGATCATGTAAGTACTAATGGTGTTCTGCGAACGGATACTTACGACCCTAGAAATAATAGTCTTCGCGCCGCGTTAACGCAGGTGGGAAGTCTCGGGTCAAATGATGTGCAGTGGCTGTTGAACCACCCCGCAGAAGTATTGAGCGGAGCTACCATATTGCCTGGAACACAAACATCACTTGATCTGAAGGAGGAGTTCATAGCTGCATATAAAAAGGGATTTCGGATTGTCTTCCTCCTAGGAGCAGGACTTGCAGCACTCGCTTTCATTTTTGCTTTTGCGCTACTCCCACAACTCGAATTATCTCGACCAGATGAAGTAAAGCTCAAAAGAGAAGGAAGGGGACAGCAGGGAGAAGTACCGGATGGGAATCATCATGAAGGTGAGACCGGCATCAAGGCTGAGTCAGAATGAGTGGAAGTACTGTGCTTGAAAATGGACGGAGGCGCCAAATCAAGCGTTGATCATATAAAACAAAAGCAGTCGGAAATTAAAGGGCGACAACTAAATAGCATGCTACGAGACCCAGCTAGAGGCAGATGGGTATCAAATACAGAAGCGACATAGACCATTGTGCAAGGAAAAGGTTTGAAGAATTGTCAGCACGTGATACCTGGTTGAGTTTCGACACTTGGGCGGTTCTGGTGCACGAGAGTCATGGCTATGAGGGTTCATGCTGAAGCGACGTTGAGGTGCAACGCATCTTCACATAGCCACGTGACCATGGAAAGAAACGTCCTCTTTTGGCATCTTGATTCGTTGGATAAACAGAAGAAGGTAGAAAGGAAAAGAATCGGCATCAGGATGATTCATATGCTTGCTTTCAGAATCCGTTGCAAAGGCCTGGATTTCGCCTGAAGGTCCTGGAGATGAAGAAGAGCTCCAGTTTCGGCGTCTTCTATGTAGATTGGAGCTTAAAGGAGAACGATGGATTGATGCACTACGGCGGCTGAGATGAAGTATAGAAGAATCAGAAACTTTTCTGCTGAAGTTATCATGATTGTATTTATCGAAGAGCTGGTGTGAAGTTCCAGGTTGCGAGAAATGTCAGCCTCACTTTGCAGACCCCGAGGTGTGGCTGTGGCTGTGGCAATTTCTGGGCTGCACAGCCTCTATTGTGGCACTGATCTTCACCCTGCTGGGCCTTCGACTTCAGCACATGCAAAAGATGGCTGGGGCCTCTTCATTTCATCATGCAGCCTCATTCACATTGATTCACTCGTCACTCATTTGCTGTTTCCGTTTTCTGCTGCTGCCTTGCCTGGCACGCTGTGAATCAAGCGTCATTGTCTCAATTGTGGTCTCGCATCAATGGCAGCCCAACCAATCCACGTGGCTTGCCACCATAAACTTACGCGGCTGCAGTGACACACCTAAGGGCAGCCTCACCGGCACAACAGAATAAAGGCTGCGACAAACGCTTCTCTTCCTTCTCTTCCTTTTTTTCTTCCTCTTCCACAATTGTCACAAAACATGTCGCAAGTTTCCCCTCCATCCTTCATGTCACCTCACTGCTAAATGTCTCCCAGTCAATCGGTAGGAGCCAGCCTGGAGGCCCAGGATCTCGCTTCCGAACAACAAGGACTCCTTGATCTGATCGATAAGCTTCAATTTGCGCAACTCGACAATGTGAAGCTGCCTCAGATTGTCGTGGTGGGAGATCAGTCGGCGGGTAAGAGTTCGGTGCTTGAAGCCATCACAGGGACTCCATTTCCAAGAGAAGCCGGAGCCTGCACGAGATTCGCCACCGAGATCCGCCTCCGAAGATCAAAGGTCGAAAAGTTCTCCGTCAAGATCATTCCCGATCGAAGTACGAGAAGCTTTGCCGACCAGGATCGGCTCTCGAAGTTTGGAGGCACGGTCGATGAATCAACTCCCTTCGATGTGTTGATGAATCATGCCGTGGATCAAATCGCTCCGAAGGGTATTGCCGGAAGATTCGCAACGAGAGATGTCCTGGTCGTCGAAAAAGAAGGACCACATTGCCCACTGCTGACCTTGGTCGACTTACCTGGTCTGGTTCAAAATCCCAATAATGACCAGTCGAAAGAGGACATCAAAGCGATCAACGATCTGACTGATCGGTATATGAAGAATCCACGAACCATCATTCTTGCGGTCATTGGTGGCAATGGAGATTATGTACAGGCTCCGGTCCTGATTAAAGCACGACAGTTTGACCCTACTGGAGGACGGACAATCGGAGTTCTGACGAAACCGGATCTGACTGCATCAATTGGCCTCGAGGATAAATTTATCGCCTTGGTCAACAATAGAGACAAGGAGAACGAGCTGAAGCTAGGATGGTTTGTTCTGCTCAATCCTGGACCGCGGAAACGAAATGAACCATGGCCGTCACCTGAAGAACGAGCCCAGAGAGAGCATGATTTTTTCAAATCTGGCAAATGGAGCGAATTATCTCCAGAGATGCGTGGAGCGACTGCTCTGAAACAGAAGCTCAGCTTTCAACTCCAGCGTCATATCGGCAAGCATGTCAAAGCTCTGAGGCGGGAAATCAACAAAGCGCTTGATGAGTGTGAAACTGAGCTCAAGATGATGGGCGAGGGGAAAGACACTATCGAGGAGATGAGGGAAGAACTCGCACAATTGTGTTCGGAATCGAAAGAGCTTGTCAATCCCGCTGTCCATGGTACCTACAAGAATCCGGCTGGTCGATCCTTCTTTCCATTTATGGTGGACCAAAAGGGTACCCCTCCCCAGAATCTAAGAGCCCGTGCTGTCGAAGAGAACCAGAAGTTCGCGAGGCGTGTGAGAGATCTTGGTCACAAACTCAACTTCTCCTCCAGCGCCGATCCTTCCGCAGTTGTCCCTCGTCCTGGAGGACTTTCGAAAGAGGAATATGCCCGCAGAGAGGTTGAGCCCCTCCTGCGCCAGAACAGAGGTACTGAATTCGCAACCGATCACAATCCGCGTTTAGTCTATACATTATTTCAGAACCATTCCGAGAAATGGACACGACTGGCTCAGCAGCACAAGGAGAATCTGGGTATCATTTGCAGTGAATTCCTTGCCGAGGTCATTGATGAGACCTGGCCAGGTCGAATGCGGGAACCCCTACGCAGAGTTTTCTTGGACCCTCAAATGAACGAGATGATAGAGAAAGCTCAATTGGAAGTCGATGTCCTGAAGAAAGACCAACATTTAGAAGTTCAGTCGTATGATCCGGAGTATGAGGTGCGCCTAAAGAATTGGCAAGCAGCAGCAAACCCCGAGCGACCGTATACAGTGGCGGAAGAGGTGCTCGAGAAGATGCTCATACATTACGAATTGACTTCTAAGATCTTCATCATGAACGTCATCACACAAGTTGTGGAACGTCACCTTCTCCAGGGTCTTGACTCGGTTTTCAACTCTGTCAAGGTCTGGAAGATGAAGAATGAGCATGTCGAGGCCATCGCAGCCGAAAACAAGCAGACTCGAGATAAGCGTCTCACTTTGAAGACCAAAAAGAAAGCTATCGAGGAGGCTAGAGATCTTTGCGCAAACTTGGCTATGCGGAAGGAGTTGAGAGTGGTAAGTTTTAGATGTCTGATCTGCTCTGGGCGATTAATAATAACTTCTTGACAGTACGGTAACGAAGATGAAGAGTCTGAGGAAGACGATGAAGAATCCAGCCCAACCACATCACACCAACCATCATCAAGCAAGACTATACCGACCGACTTGCTCGGATCTACAGCCAGGAAGCCTGCCAAGTCGCAACCTCCAGTAGCAGAAGTTCAACCCCGTACCGAGGCCCCCATGACCAATGGAACAAGTAAACCTCGAGTCGCGTCACAGGAGTACTACCCCGACACGCGAAGCAGTCACGCCGTAGATTCTTCGCAGACAAACGGCTGGGAGCAGTCTGCTCAAGAGTTCTATCAATCAAGCAAACCTCAGTACTCAGCTCCGGCACCTCCACCCCGCCCTGGGAAGCTGCCACAACCCGATGATGCTTACCCCGTCACACCTCCAGCCTCGAGCACTCGTCCAGCTTTCAACAACGCAGATTACAATCAACCTTCCCCTCGCGAGAGCACAGGACAATATGCATATAGTCGACCTGATATTCCTCAAACCCCAACCGACTTCGATCAGGCAAGCATTGGTACGAGAAATTCGGGTTCGAGGAACTTCTTCAGTAAGAAGAGGTAGAGGATGTGCAGGAAATTGATTCATGGAGTTGTGCCATTTCCTTTTTTTACGTCCCAAAGCGATCCAGATATCCCAGCAGGCGACAGAAATTATTTGATTATGTTTTACCATGGGGGACGTTCCCTAGATTAATGAAGTTTTCGATCCATTCAATCACAAGCAATTCTCGCCTTCGCTTGCTGTGCAGATATCTCGTATACTATCAGGTTATTAAAGAGTACAGTTTTCATTAAATAAGTTCCCGTTGTGAGTGCTCGTGTTCCCACCCTTTCTACTCCGTCCAGCGAATCTACCCCACTTACCCCGCCATCCTTAATACTTGATCTCATCCACCGGCACAAGATAACACAAGATACTACTCACAGTAGCCAAGTTTGTGCTAACCATAGCTGGACGATTGACGTTAAACTCTGTAGTCCCTGGTTGTGTGCCTGCGAAATCTTTGTATCTATGGCATCTGCATTTATGAGTAAACATCCTTCCCGAGTGTCTCTAGTGAACTTACTGGATCTGATTGATGTTTAATCCTCCACTTGTAGTCCCATTCTGAACGACGAGCTTAGAGATAGAGCAGCCTCTACCATCATCACCGAAGCAAGGTGTAAGTTGGTAGAGCTGTATAGGGGCAGGCTCGAGGACTTTGTTTGGGTCAAGACCTGGTGAAGTGATTACCCCGACAGACACGCCGTAGTACTGATCTCGAGATTGAGAGGGCTGGCTGCAGCCAAGGAGACAAGAAGAATGGTGATGATCGAAAGCAGCATTTTGAGTTGTGCTTGTTTTTAGTTTGCAAGTTGAACGAACTTCGGGCTGGTGGTCGTTCTGAATACCCGTGGAGTTTATTCTCGACGCAGTCATATCTTTATTGGCTGAATGAGTCAGACAAAGGGAAGGAAAACAGTAGATACTTCACATTATTAGCGGCGCGCCTCGTGACTGTCAAGTTTGACGACCAAGCAGCATCTGGATACCACACGAGATCCGATATTGAATTTCCACAGACAAGCAGCCAAGATTGGAGAATGACTGGCAAGATTGGACCAAAACCCAAATTGAGTGGGGGATACAGTGCAGAAGCAGCACCAGGTGCATCCTGAGCGTCGGAGAATCTGAAAATAAACACGACTTGACCAAGAACCAATTTCACTTCCAAACAGTATAAAGATCTCCAGGTGGTCAAAGGGTAGAATTGCTTCGAGATCAGAAGACCTGATTTCTCTTCCCGACAGCAAGCTGACTGCAACTCATGTCTGATCTACTGGGGATCTAGACATTTCTATCGTGTGGACTTACATGAAATCGGTGGAGCTGTCCATACTCCCAAATCCAGATATCACGACAGCGAGTCGCTGGAGACGATTTTCCCTGCCAAAGCCACAATATCAAGATTCGAGATGTTAATTGCTCAACACATAGTTTCCCAAAGCTGGCTCTTTCCACGTCTGTGTTCCACAAATTATGACGAGTAGTCCTCGGAGCTCCTTTATGCTTCAGCGGGCTAATCGAGAGTGTGCCAAAATCGCAGAATTGTCCCGAAGCCGGACTGGCGTTATGAAACATATCCAAGAGTCCAGAAAGGCAAAAATCGGAAAGCTCACAAGGCCATATACAATGCACATGCCACAGCCCAGGAACTTGAAAGCGTCTGTTGCAATCATCAGTGGTATATACAATGCAGAATCCCAGTATCCAACAAGCGAATGATGTGCAAGACCCAATGCACCTTGTACGCCATGTATTAATGCATCCCACATCGAACCTCCGAGTTACTTCTGGTGTGGAGGGTTGTCTCCATCTTCCGCTGTGTCAGCACTCTGCCTTCTTGAGACCAGAACATATTCGGATTCGGATTCACCTTCGCTAGCACCTGGGGTAGGAGGAAGTGCTCCTGGCATTGGTGCAGAATATGTATCTGGCTTCCATTCCTCCTTTGTTTGTGGTCGACCGGTATTCGGTCGGGATATTCTGAATTCGGATGCAAGTGGACTGGTTGCCTGCTCTTCTTCCTTGAACGTATCGCCGAGAGGTACTCTCGATCGAGGACTGGATCTGCCAGTTGATGACTTGCCTGGCGGACTTCCTGCACTGGCCTTCTTCAATCGTTCCTCGGTCGCCTTCAGTCGGGCTTCAAGTGCTTCGAGTTCGGAGGTCTGGGTGGAGACGGCTTTCTTTCTGCAGCAATGGTAAGAAAGGGGCCGAGAGAGACGTTGGGAGCACACACTTCTCGTAGACGGCAGCATCCAGATCTGCCACGCTGTTATCGATTTTGAAGAGGTCATTGAGAGCGAGAGAAAAGGATCGAGCCATTGTCCTACGAGCTGTCAGCTCCCCAATGTTCCTGCCCCACGCAACTGCTTACATACGACTGCGGTCTTGCCGAGGGTTTCCATTCTCTGTCCAGCTCGTCGTCGGACATCTTGATGTGAAAAGTAATACAGTAAAGGGACGGGGATAGGAATATCGGCGGAGGGTAGGAGGTAGGTTGTAGGTTTGGGAGAAGGAAAGAATGTAAGACTCGTCGCTGGTTGCAGTCGCAGATGAAGTATGCGGATCCCCAACCCAAAAAGCTAAATTACCCAATATAAGGGGTTCGGCCTAGAGTCATACGCCTGTGTCTCGGAGGGGGCAGGTCTTCCCTTTCTCGCTTTAAGTTGGATAAATAGCCTGAAGCTCCAGAAACGGACAGGAGAGAGAGAGAGAGGGAAAGGGAGGCGAGTGATGTCTTGCAGCTGCTGCGTGGATTCGGCACTGCGGCGGTCGTCAGGTAGGATTAGGTGGTTTATGCGGAGGCATTCCAAGACCGCAATTTGGCCAGCTCATGCCTGCAATCTGATACGCGAACGGCAAGGAGCATGACGATCCTGAAGAGGCCTGGATAATGAGGCACGAAGAGAGACCGGAGGGGTTCACGATGAGGCGGTGTTGAGAGCAGAGCGAAGAGAAAAGGGGGTAATTGTAGACACAGATTAGGGACGCGTATACCACGATGTGGATGTTAGGAAAAGGGGAAGACTATTGATGTTTTAGTGGTTGTGTAGCCGTGTCGTGGACTGCCGCCACGGAGAACTCATGACGAGATTGATCTAGTCAAGTCCACGTGATGTGTCTTGAAAAAGATATATATAGAGTGGAACGCACTGCGAAGAGAGGGAGATATCAATGAGGCACGTTAGACGGCTTTCGGTGGTGTGTTGTGGCGGTGTCGTTTGACAAATCTTTGGATTGGTTGCCCTCGAACAGGAATCATGGCTAGATGGGTTACTCGCAGTGGACTTGTAAATCGCTGAATAGCTCGACTTTTGAATTGGCATTGATCCTTCCAGACTCTTGTCGGCAGACGTCCTTGTCAAATCCTAACCCACCGGTGACAAAGTGGAGATGCACAACCACGAGCTTTGTGAACTATCGGCATTTCTCGTGAGAACTTTTTGATGTGTACATATAGTACGAGAAACGGAATTCGGAAAATTCCAGTCGATTGACTGTTTCCAGACATTCTTAGGCATTGAAGTCCGATGAGAGCCTCCATAAGAATTACTCGATCGTGCTTGAATGGAGGAGTGGTAAGATATTACAGTTCCAGCAAGATACCAAGATAACGTATCTCGTATTCTCCAGGAAGTATCTCCTTCACAAAGTGAAACATTGAGAAGATCTACCTCTGTTGTCTCGAACTTGAGATGAGGCTGAACATCAAAATGAAGCTATATCGGCTGATCATAAATCCGCTCCGGGCATATCTGTGCACGTGACCGCTTTTCGATCTTTGCATCGTGACAATTCTGAATAGCATCATCGCGCAAACGATCCAACAACCACGCTCAACCTCATGAAATCCATCGAAACGCGACTCAGACTCTCCGGCGACGCGATACCTCCCTTCAAGTAAGCTTCTTCAATGTCGCAACGCCTTCAAACCATCCTCTGACCTTCTCCCAAAGTCATCGTCCTGGCTCCTCTTCACCTTCTCCCCAGCCGTGACATTCCCCTCGATCGCTGGCGAGGAATTCACTGGCCCATGACTAATACGGCTCTCCATACTCCACTCGAGTGCCTATTATTGTTCCAATCTCTCGTCGCATATGGCACAGAAGACCAAGACTTCCAACGAATCTCCGATCTTCTCACGAACAATCCCATCGTGAAAGATGGAGATACCTACGATGCGCAACGTCTGACCACAGATGCTCTACGCCAAATCTATATGCAGCTTCTGCGCGACGAATTACAGGCGGCTGAGCAGGAAGGAGAAGATGGCACACAATCGAAAAAGAGGAAGCTCCAGTCTCCACCACTCCCATCGATCAAGGACGCGCATGAGTACCGCGAGAAGCTGCCCCAGCTTGTTGATCGATTATATGCACGGTACCGTGATCAAATGATAGTAGCCATACGTGCGGACGAGCAGAGGTATGGAACAATACAGCGAGAGATTGGTGAGATTGAACGTGGAGAATGGGACGAGAGGATATTGGAAGAGGAGAAAGCGAAGACGAAGGCCAATGGCTCCCCATCCAACTCACGTCCACTTATGAATGGAAATACCGTTCAAGCTGCACAAGAAGTTGGATCGTCACCTGCGAAGGTTACGGACGGAACAGCTAATCCAATCCCTCCGCCATCTCCACGAACAGAGACACGACCAGAAGGGCTGGCCATCAGTGATGTACTCAATAATCACCAAGAACAGCTTGCCGCTTCCACGAATAGTGCGCCACCTCTTTCTCCCCAGAACTTCCCTCCGCCTCCCAGACCTGCGAGCAATGGTCCGCATGGCCCCTCACCTCTGCAAACACACCAATCGAATTTCAATTGGCAGCAACCTTATGGATTACCACCCCAACAACAACCTCCATACCAAGGTGCACCTTTTCCTCAATATGCTCAATACCCTCAACAACTCCAACCACCAAGACCATTCCCGAGCCCTCACGGACTGCCATCTCCTCATCCCCATGTTCCATCATCTCCTGTCAATGCTCAGCACCCACAGAGCGTTCTTCTACCACCTCCAAATGGCATTCATCGACCACCAAGCTCACCTGGGATGCCTCTGGATGCTCTTGCAGATGTAGCGGGACAACAGCAGTATCGTGCACCTTCCGGCTCTCCGATGATGCAACAGCCACCAGCAGGATATCCCCCGCAGTTTCAGCCTCATCCGAGACCACCTTCTGGCAATGGAGCTCCACAGATGCAACCTCAATACATGCAGCCATATCCTACCCAGCAGTACCAGTACCCTCAGAATCAAAGGCCAGCATTTGTCCCTCAACCAGCGCCTCTCATTCCAACAGAGAATCGACCTTATTCTTCTCCATACCACCCAAACCAAGGACAAAGACCTCCTCTCCAACTCGGAACACCTGGATCTCGTTCAAGCATTCCTCATACACCTATTTCGAGGCTACCTTCACTTACGACCGGCAGTGGAACTCGATGGATTCAGACCCCTACTGCATCGACCCCCAGGCAATCTGTCCACATTGAGTCTCCGGCCATAGAGCCAATTAGTCCAATACTTCGCCCAGCAAAAGTCACATCAGCAAAGCGTGGAACCAAAAAGCAACTTTCAAAGGCAGACCCCAAAGGCAAGGCTCCTCGCCGCAGCGTCCAACGTACCAGAGCTGGAAGTACCACTTCAACTGTCATTGCTGGTTCACATAGGAGTCAGTCTGTTACTTCTCATATAGATGAACTCTCCCCCGACAATGACCCTCCGAATCGCATTGTCAAACAAGAAGTTGCTACTCCCATAGGCGTTGAGGATGGTGGTGACACTACTGCTGATGAGCTGCCTCGACGTCCTTCTCGTTCTGGTCCATCGCCTCGTCACAACACGAAGCGCAAGCGTGCGTTTAGTATACCTATTGAATCCCGACCTCCGTCAGCTCCACCTTCTCATGTTCTCTGGACACGAGCTTTTACAAAGATTTCGGCGTCCGCGCTTGAATCCATTGCTGGACACAAAAATGCCAGCACCTTCGCTGCGCCAGTTAAGGAGCGTGATGCGCCTGGTTACAAAGCGTTTATTCTTCGTCCTCAAGATCTAAAATCGATCAAGTCAGCAATCAATGCAGGTGCTAAAGCAGCAGCAGCTGCTGCTCCGGTTGATATGAATCCTAATGCTTCCAGTGTTTGGCTACCTATCTCCGAGGATCTCATCCCACCAAAGGGCATCATCAATTACGCACAACTGGAAAAGGAATTGATGAGAATGTTTGCCAATGCAGTAATGTTCAATGCCGATCCTGATCGTGGTATTGGCGGAAGATGGCAGGGCATTGGCAAGGGCAGAGGTGACAATGTTGGCTACGAGATCGATGAAAATGGCGTGGTAAAGGATACCAAGACCATGTTTGCTGACGTTGAAAAGATTATCAGCAATCTCCGCAGTGCAGAGCGAAGGAGTGAGGAAATCAGAGATAGCAGCATGGCGAGAGCTGATGACGATGAGGTTGATGAACTGGCTGCGGATGATGATAGCCATGCTGGCAATACCAGCACGGTAAAACGAAGGAGGAGGGCATGAGCATTCAACCTTCAATGTATGTATGTACGACAGTATCTGAAAACTTGGTGCCACTGCTCGAGGCCCAAACCCGAACCATGCTTATGTCCAACAATGAATTCGCCAATTGTGTGCCATTCTATTTCAAGAAACACATCCCTCAAGTCGAGGCAATTTCATTCAAATTTTCAATTATGACGAATTCCCAGCATCTCGAAGCGTTTACTTCGTCCACGTGCAGTCACGGCTCTTGGCGGAGATATTTCCGCCCCAAGAATTTTGAATTTTATCGTTACGTAAAACCTGCGAATTTCGCACGTGTCTTTTCAGTGCTTATCAAACTATGGGGTAATGCTGCGCCATTTCGCGCAATCAGCAGACGAACAATTGACGTTGCGTTAGTCAAGGGGAAGCACGATTTATAAAAGTGCGGGGAGTCATTGGTTCGGGAAAGCTCGGCGTGTATGGCGAGTTGACGTCTCTTGTAAACGTCAATGCGAACGCAGATATATCTTGAGATGAATGATGTGTTTGGAATCCAAGAGGGACCAATTGATAATAGCTCCAGTGGCGATTGGATATGTGCAGTTCAAGCTTTCGAGATTTTTGCGGCAGTGTCAGGATTCTTTTCGAAGTCATGGGTGCGCGTGTCAAATGCTCAACGTCAAAGAATGCTTATTAAGTCACGATGTCAGCATCATGAAAAGTAAATTGGTATATAAACTCTTAGCCGCTTTAGGGTACCTGCTCTTACGCTCGCTAGAAAATTTGTCTTTCAAATTCATTCACGGCATTCCGCAGTTGCGCTTTATTCTCCAGAATCTGCTTGAACATGCCATACAAATCATTCAATGATTGGGTGTCTGCTTTCAAGGGAGTAGAGCCATGTTCACCTGGTTCTTCTTCTTTGGAAAAGCTTCCGAACGAAATACTCAGTCAAATCTTGCGACATCTTGCACCGCCAGACACAACGCAACAGTCTTATTACCTGAGGGATAATCTTCCTAGTGAGAATAATGACCTTAGTGACAGCTGTGAACCTTACTAAGTGTTCAATAGTCAGCCCGAACAATCAGTGCGAGAAGAAACGCTTCATCTCCTGCCTTCTGATATCACGGAGGCTCTACCACATAGCGCTGCCTTTGAAATATCAATGCCCGGACATCGCTAACTATGATGGCTTCACGGGCGAACTCGCTCGCAATGCAGCACATGGAACTCTGGTTCGTTCCCTCGATCTGTCATGTCCTCGACTCGATACAGGATCTTGGTCACTTTCCTCCTCTCTGACTTTAACCCCTCGTCTGAAAACAATATCTTTGCCTCTTCAAGCATTCTACGATTCTGGTCCCGGATTGGCTACGCAGATCTTCTTCGAATTGTCGAACGTTAATTCAATAAAGATAATCAATCGATCTAATGATTGGGATGACGCGCTATCTTCCCATACTTTTGGGAAACTGAATCCCGATTTCACCAGCTCGATTACCTCCCTCTCCCTCGACGGGTTCTCGGTCGGAAACATTTTCCAGACAGTTCTGACTCGATCTCCACATCTTCAAGTCTTGAATTTGATGGGTTGCTACCTCGATGGTGTAGATTTCTCTTCGCTCAGCAAGAATGCCAGAATACGTCAGCTCATTTTGGAGCAGTCCAGAGTTGTGAAAGGAGAAGATCTCGTTGAGTTTATTACGGGACATCCCGCGGTCAAGAATACGCTTGAGGTGCTGAATTTAAAGGGGGTTGTGCAGTATGGGTTCACACCATTAAAACAGGAACATGTGACGACAATTCTAGAAAGTCTTCCCTCTAGTTTGCGCTCTCTCACCATCAGCAGCTATTCTACGCAGGATATCCCATTGCTTCGGAAACTGAACCCTCAACTTGAGGAGCTGGGGATGGGCCGTATGCGGGTTTATGAGCTGGAGGAGATCCTCCTTGGTTCGGTCTACGATCTCAGTAAAACAGCACCAAAATCAGCCTCGACAAAGGCAGCTATACTTGATTCCCATCTCATCACTATCTCTAATGCGGTTACGTTAACTCAGCTGAAAAGGCGAATCAATTCTCTTACGCCTAGGAACAGTAAACATTCTAATACGTCACGGTCACGCATCCAGCATCTCGATGCAAAGTGCGTCGCTTTATCCCTCGAAGATCTCAAGTCATCTGTTCTTCTTGGTCCCCAGTCACTACCATTGAGAGCGATTGAGCTTCCTGCAATTACGGTCTCAGATCAGCACGAGTTAGTACGGTTCTTAGGACCTGTGGGGTGGAAAGTGAAATCAGTAGGTTTGCGAATTTGGATGGAGAGAAAATGATTAGCTTGGAAATGGAGTTTCGGTGAGCGATAGGAAGCAGGATATCATGATAATAATGTAATATTTGCCTTCAATGACGTCTCAAAAAGCCTCATCATGCTAGCTGCATCTTCTTCATCCGTTCTCTTGTCTCCTGGATCTGTGTTGACAATCTCCATGGATAATCAAATTGATCCATGAAAACCTCGCAAACCTGTATTGAATCAGCATGTGGAGTTTGACATTCAAGGATAGGGAATTTACTTGAATGTACTCAGCTCGGTTGAACTCTTCGTCGTGTAAGACAGATTCGAGCTCCTCAACTGTCTTGCAAGAGAAGCTCTTCCCCTTAATTCCTGTGTCATCTCTTGCCCCTAGAAATTCTAGCATCTTCTGATGATCCCAGAGCATGCTGACATCGTTGTATCCTTGCTTCTCTCCGTTGATAGCTCGTTCAATCGAGTATCCACCATTGTTGATGACGAAGATGATGGGTGTGAATCCGAATCGAATATATGACCCGATCTCTTGAACTGTCATCTGCAGTGAACCTTCGCCTACCAGAAGTACAACCCTTCCTGGACGTTTCATCTCCTTGGCAGCCACACATGCACCTAGGCAGGCGCCTACAGTGTAGCCAATTGAAGACCAGAAGGTTTGAGTGATGTAACAGATATCGGCTGGGAAAGAAGCATCCGGCATACCGAACTGAGCCGTGCCAGATTCAGCAAGGACGATGTCGTGGGGTTTGAGGAAGCAGCCGATGCGCTGCCACATGAACGACTGAGTAATGGGGCCCGAAGTTGAGGAGTTCAAGACGGGCGTCTGATAACTTAGTTCTGTACCATTGATTTGCATGAAATGCTTACCTCAATCTTCTTCCATGATTTGTTTTTCGACAGCTGATAATCTTCTGGCTTTTGTTCAAGTTTTGCGACAATTTGCTCGAGAACTGGCAGAAAGTGCATGCTATCAAATTTCCTGCCTTGAACTTGACAATGATCGTGACCGAGAAGGACAAGCTGCTTGTCTGAGATGTTCCTTGTGAACCCACCAGTATTCGAATCTGAGAGAAGTGGCCCAATGTTGATGATTAAATCAGAGCTCTCAAGTTCGGCAGCCACTCCGGGAAATGACACTAGAGATTATTAGATGACGGAATGTTTCGATGATATTGAGACATACCTGATCCGTTGTACAAGCCATTAAATTGTTCATTTGTCTCATCAATAACCCCTTTGGACAACGGCGTGGAATGAACCGGAAATCCCGTTAACTGAGCAAGTTTCCTAACCAAATCCCTTCCACCATGTCGTATCGCTAGGACATCAGCTAAGATGGCTGGCTTGGATGATCCTTTGATGAGTTCAACGGTCGAACGCGCGACCTCGTTCTCCAATTCCGCGTTTGGATTTTGGATTTTGAGATTCAAAGAAACATCGAGACGAGTGGCATCCAGAGGAACGCTTACGACATCCATTGGAACATAGATATAGACAGGAAGTCGACTTTTTACGCCTTCTTCGATGACTCTATCCATCTCTTCGGCCATAGTAGATTCGTCCATAAGAATAGTGTGGGTTTTCCGGATTGGTTCGGCCATACCCACAAACAGACAATGGTCCATGTTGGGCTTTGTTTCATTAGCACTTTTCGCAAGCAACTTGAGCTAAAACTGACTTCCAAAGTATGATGCAACATCGCCCTCGCTTTTTGCACTGTTCCTGATATCAGCGCAAGCTTCACTCAAGTACGATGTTGACTTACGTTGTCTCAATGGCATCCCGACAATATGAATCATTCCCGCATGTTCCGCATATGCTCCAGCAACACCATTCATGGCAGACAATTCTCCAACAGCATACGTAGTGACTAGAACACCCGGGGTGCCCTTAACGCGTGAATACCCATCAGCGGCGTAGGCTGCGTTCAGTTCATTACAAGCTCCGAGCCATTTCAAGTTCGGCATCTTGAAGAGCTCATCGAGAAGTGATACTTGGTAGTTTTAGTCTGGCAGTCCTATGATGGGGTTGAGACTCACAATTGAAATCGCCAGGGACGCCAAAGATATGCTGCACGCCGAGTGATGCGCACCTCGAGAACAAGTATTGGCCCATGGAGATAGTCGCAGCCATGATGAAATTGATTTGAAAGTTGAAAGTGACCTTACGAGAGAAAATCTATGAAGATTGAATAGTTGTGAGAATACTGAAAGAAACAGCTCGGCATAGAGATAATGCGGAACGGGTAATAGCGGGGTAAAATTGCGGGGTTGTTACTGTAAGCTTATTTTTCACGACGTGTATTCACGGGACGTCAAAGGGTTTCCGCAGTAGTTTCTTCATTTTATGCAAGTTCGAACATGAATTGTAATCCAAACAAAACTTGATCCAATGAAGATAAAATTACATAAAGTTTGATTTCGGACTAGATAATATAGTTAAAGTTGCCGTACATCGCTCAACTTCATCGCCTCCAACTGTCGCTCGAGCACTTTCAACACATCCTCTCTCGTCATTATCAAATCCGGATCTAACCCAGCTTTAATCCAAGCTCTCGCCCTCAGACGTCTAATGAACTCCCAAGCTTCCTGGCCCCCTTCCGTCAAAGGACGCGGCATGATATTTCCCTGTTCGTTCCCACTGATGCCTCCATCAATATTACATAACGCAAAAGCTTGATCCACGATATTCCGAGACAGTTCCGAGTCTGGCCCGAACGGATTCTGTTCTACTTCTTTTAACAAGATCATGATAGCGTGAAGGGGCTGGTGGTTACCAGGCCAGGCCCATTGGAACCATTGGAAATCTTTAGCACACGCGATAAAGAGGAACTTTTGCAAGTAATTGCGAGAATGCGTCACGACCCTACTCGCGTCAGCTCACAATTCTTGATCCCTTCATTTTTACCTACAGAGGAGACAGTATCATGATATTTTGGCTCAGTGCACGATGTAGGATCGGAGAATGCAAGAACCACCAATTTTTGCTGCCAAGCGCAGATAAAAGAACCTTTGCCCAGCTGTTGAAATTCTCATTATCTTCGTACGTCGAGTTCTCAGTGTCGCTAGGGATGCGCTTGACTTGCTGAAACAAAAATGATTCAAGCTTGACCAGCTCATCCTTTAAATCGTTGATATCACGAGATGAAATCGAAGAGGGGTCAAATGCTACATCCATCAGGCTTCTTGCGACACTTAATATTGCGTTAGTCACATTTAGGGATCAATTTCACTAAGATCCATTGCAGCTTACAAGTTTCCTCAATCTTTCCTCTCAGCCAAATTCCCATCGGCGACACAAGTGACCGTGAGCTTGATGCATCACCAACCAGAGTATGGCCATCCCTCGTACCTGCTTCGTAATACATACCTGCCACTGTGCCGATGTATTCTTCCCGTAACTCGCTGACCATGATCGTATCCCAAGACCCTCGATTAATTAAAGGGGGAAGCCCAGACGCCATGGCCACCATTACGTCGACATGGAAAACATGCCACCATACCCTCCGTCTGAGGGTATATACTACATCGGATTTTGGGTGAAAGGGGGCAATTCCCCTGACGGTGCTAGAAGGGGAAGGCGGTCGCCGAGGGCGGTGAGTGCCGAGTGCCACCGAAAGGGGTTCTGCCGATCTCCTTTAACCTCTTCGTCACTTCTAACAAGGGATCCAAGGGATCGCCGGAGGCTTGGAGCCCTCCCTACTCAGTACACGGACCACCGCGTACGCGTTTATACTAGTGAGAGAGACGCTAGCGCGTCTCCCTTCTTGCTTTCTTGCCTGAATGGAATTCTAAGAATGGATCTTCTTTCTTTTAATCCTACTTATAATATCTTAATCTATACGAGCTACAAATATACCGTTCATTCTACAGCTATTCCAAGGCACTTGTACGACCACCACAAAGCTACGATCCCACCTGGCAAGGTCCAGGAATACGCCCGTCTCTTTACCCCGGATTCTCTTTTACTTCCCCGGGAAGTGAAACAACTCTATGTCCCTACTACTATACTGCCTATCCCGCATTTGCGGATCTACGACGATGCTTACTGCTGCAAGCTCTGCCCTCCGGATCAGCCGTATGTGATCCGCAGCGAGAAGATTCTGCTCGGTTATTTAAAGGAAGCCCATTAATGGAATAGGAGCAAAGGCTTTGCGGACCGGCCGTCTAAGTCGCGCTTACCACTCAGCGATGCCGCCTACTTCCCCGTTGCTTGCCAGACCTTCCATACAAAAGCCTACACCCGCTACTTCCTCGTCAATAACAGCAAGCCTGGCTCTAATCTAGCGCTAGCGCAGCTCGCGGAGGCCCTTAAGAAACTACCCCTTAGCCTCCGAGAACAGGTGGAGCAAACCCTTGCTCAGAAGCTCTAAGCACCTAAACCCGACATTACCTCGCGCCACAAGACTAAGGTCTCTCCCTGGCTCGACTTAACGCAATAGGAGCGGTACTTTCGGGGTTATAACTTGAGTCGTATCGTACGCCTCCTTGATCTCCCATCGCCTCATCCCCTATTCGACCCCAATTAGCCAGATAATCACCTCGTCCTCGTACTTGAATCCTTTGACCGTCTTATCGAGCAAGCCCGTGAATCGCTCCGCACCGACCGGATCAACATCTTCGATTAGCAGCGTGTTAGTAGCTTCCTCACCCGCCGGACCACGAACTTCTCATTAGTGCACAAGCTTTAAGAGGGCACTTATATTATATATAAGAAGGTGTGGAAGCAACTGCTGAGCTTCGTTTATCGGCGTGTCTGGCGGAACTAAGGCCCTGAGCTCTCTTATCGTCTGACCGACGCTTAGGTGACAGCCCTAACGATATTTCCCCTTAGACTCCTAGATTATGGGCATTTTTTGGTAGGGCTCGCTAGTAGCAGTGGGCAGTAAATGGCCTGTGTAAAGCTCTCCATTTACTCGGAGCTCCCAGAATCTGGGTTCTAGTGTTAGAGGTTTTTATGCTTAATTCTTATAAACTAATCAATTTGAAAATGTCGACCGAGTTAATACAACTACTATTGCCACTGCCCGAAGCTTTAAGGCCGTGGCTAGCATTAAATGCCGAGTTCTACGTAATCATCTGCTACTACGCCGGCTACCAACACGCTCTTAGTCTAAGTATAATAAACCGCTATTTACGCGATAAACACTAAACTAGAGTTGAAATAAGAAAGCAGCTTGAGTTGTATCTCGAGCAATAGTAGTGGCAATATGATTTCCGCAGCGTGCTACTGCCATTAGACGGGTCTCTGCCACAGCTAGTCTTCCCAATTATCGACGGCTTTTAGTGCAGAGACTATAAGTACAAAACAACCAACCGGAGCGTTATACGACAGTATTGTAATACGGAGCACAATAAGAAGCGTCTTTAAGACGAGGAGCTGTTCCGAGCTATCCGGCTCTAGACGTGGTTCGGGGAGAAGAGGGCGCGATATTGGGTGGTGGGCGAGACGCGTTAGTTACGTAATGTCAACAATAGCAGCGGCAGTAGTAGTGGCGATGCCGGCGCTATAATCAAAGCTAAGATCGCGGAATGGATGATTAAGAAAGAAGGCTAATATGAGGTCAATACTGTGGCCACTGAGATTGACCCGTGGCTGTAATACACTAGCTAGGAAGAAGTACTAGCTAGATCTAAGCACGACTTGGAGACCACCGCTGCGTTTACTACCACTACTACTACCACCGAGCCGGGACTAGCGCTACTACTACAGAGCTAGGAACGCATTCTGTAGCAAAGTCTAAACACATATATAGTAGTTAGTAACTACAAAGATATTCTCAAGTAGTGGGCATCGCCTAAGAATGAGGTGGCTAGCCAACGGCCGTTTGAGCTACCTAAGAAAAGGAGTCTTGCACGATATAGCCAGACGTTTGCAAGGCTGCTCTGCTATATGATGCGCATTGCTCTTAAGTCTATAGACGACGAGACTGAGATGGGAGTCATATTCTCTGAGCTATAGTTAGTCTGCGTTAAGAGAGTACGGGAGGTAGTGGTAGTAGTAGATAGCAAACTCGATTCTATACTAATGGGACTAATTATTAGTCTTATTGCGCAAGATACTAGTCAACTACTCTTATACGAGTCGCTAGTTATGCATTACTTGGCCGTATGTGGTATTAATCCCTAGACAAAGAGATTCTACCCGTTATTTCAATATACCCCTATCTTGGCTCATATGATCTGGATGATCCGGCTGCTTATGCTTGAAGTGGCTGTCTTAGAGAAGGGCTAGCTAGAGCTCGGACTATAGAGCCGAAAGGAAATCGGGGCAGTGGTAGGGGCAGTAGTAGAGCGCATCCATCAACTACGGAGAGACTAATTGTGTGAAGAGTCTTTCTCGCTTGCATCTAGCATTCTCTCACAGCTCGCACGCGGACAGGCCATTAACTGGGTCTAGCCGTCCGAGGCTAATATCTACTAGTCTGATAACCGCTAAACCGTCTTCTATAGGGGCAAGGGAGTAGTAATAGCCAAGGTACGGATAATGTGTTAAGCGCTAACTATTGAGCTAGAAGGGCTTCTCTACGAGCTACTATTTCACTAAAGTGTTACGCTAGTGCCACTGCTATAGCTAGTCGACAGTATGGGGACAACACAGCGGTTTTAGCAGAAGGGGTATAGTTTTGTTGACTACCCAGACAATGTATATTAGAAGGTGGGCTGGGAGTTCTTATAGGAGCGGATGCTGCACGATGGCCAGATATTAGTCAAGGCTAGTAACAGTGGTAATGGCCAACTCGAATGGGCTGACTAGCCGTATAAGGCGTACTTGGATCGTGAGAAGTAGTTTTTGCTCAAGCTTATGGTTGCTATACACATCATAGGAGGGCAGCCGGCTCGTAGTCCGGAGATCGGCTCGATTAAGGTTAGGAATAGCTTCACGTTGAGTCGGAATATCTTTGTGATCAATGGGCGAGTGGCTATAGTAACTACATATAACAAGTCTCTTAAGCGCCGGGGAAAGATTGAGTATGTATTTCGTTGCTTTTCGGACTAGCTTAGCTAGGTTATTGCATAGTATATACTCTACGTATTGCTATTCTCACGCGTAGTGGAGAAGACTAAGGGCGACTTTCTCTTTGCCGATAAGCGCGGGCTGTAGATCAAAGACTAGCTGTTAGGGGCTATAGTAGTGGCAATAACTAAGCATCTGGGACTCCGGCTAACCGTCTCGGGCTAGTGACACGTTGCGATTGCTATCGGCGACGAGCATTTGCGCAGGGCAAGCCGGATCTGGAAGCAGGACCACGAGGACGACGAGGAGGGAGAGGCTGTGGACGGGGAGAGTGACGGCGAGGTCGAGCAGAGCTTGTTTGAGCACATTCTCGTCCGGTAGTTAGCTCACGGGAAGCCGACAGTAGATTTGCGCTATGCTATTGACGGCGCGTTTCTTAACTAGCTTGGGCCGGATCTGGTTAGCGCATATAGCTAGGCATCACGGGTATAGCACGCGTTTCTACATCTCGAGTCGAGAGGAGTAGTAGTAGTAGTGGCTATAGTCAAGCGTCTAGCTAGTCCGCTGTAGCAACCGGTTAAGCGGCCGAAGCTCGAGGTAAGTCGTGCTCTACAAGGACTGCAGAGGATCTTGGGGCCCAGAGTAGCGCCCCGATCTGAAGGGCAAGCTTACGCACTTAAGCTAGTCCATTCTGCCACGCCGGCCTAGCCGCAGATTATTATGCTCGGCACTAGCAGTGGCAAGAGTCTGTTATTCTTCTCGGTTGCTGCAATAGCGTCCCACTAGACCGTGCTTATCGTAGTGCCGTTTGCTGCTCTCGTCGACGATCTCATTACGTGAGCACGAGGGCACTAGCTTACGTGTGAGGAGTGGTAGTGGCAGCGGTAGTGAAAGCTCTTGCCGCAGCTGCTTATCGTTAGTGCGGACCGGGCGGTTGAGGCTAACTTTCTCTACTTTGCCAAAGGACTTGAGCTAAGCAAGCAACTGGCACACGTCTTCTTTGACGAGTGCTATGTGGCCGTGACAGACACGTTATACCGAGCTAAGCTACGAGAACTATGGCAGTTGTGGTACTTGGATTACTGGTTTACTTGTTTGACTGCTACGCTCTTAACTACGCTTGAGCCGATGTTCCGTACTAATCTGCTACTCGAGCATGCTTAGCTATATCGACAGTCGACCATGCGGCCCACGATCCGGTATCGTATTGTCGACTACTACGGGAAGGATCTATGGGAAACTATAAAGCCGCTTATCCGACGACTGCCACTACCACCGGCATCACGTGGGGTGATCTATATCCGGAGCTATACACAAGGAGAGAGTATTGCTGCGGAGATAGACTGCCCGTTTTACAAGGCTACTGCTACAGATAAGCAGGAGCTGCTCGAGCAGTGGGCGTGTGGTAGTAGCGGGTGGATCGTAGCAACTAGGGCGCTCGGGACAAGTATTAATATCCCCGGAGTTGTTTACATTATCCATCTCGGCCGGCCGTACGGGCTGACTAGTTTTATGTAGTAGGCAAGGCGGGGAGGACGCGCGAGTGAGATTAGTAACTTAGTTGTGATTCTTCTATCAAGCAGTGGTAGCGATAGTAGTAGTGGCTAGTTCCCGGCTCTACGGCAAGAGCTTGTTAATACATACTTAGTCGAGGCGCAAGACGAGGCGGCATTAACGGAGTATCTCGAGAGCGGCAGCTATCGGCGGGCTATTCTCGTACGGCACTTGGACGGCTGTCTCCAAGGGG
This sequence comes from Mollisia scopiformis, assembly GCF_001500285.1. Lineage (NCBI taxonomy): Eukaryota > Fungi > Ascomycota > Leotiomycetes > Helotiales > Mollisiaceae > Mollisia > Mollisia scopiformis. The sequence continues at coordinate 1,241,403 of NW_017263599.1, forward strand.
CTAACTATCTCACTACTAATAGCATTCTCTGTGATCGATGCCAAAAGTCACTCGAGCAAAGGGACAGGACGGGGAGTGAGACTAAGGAAAGTAATGGCGGTGGTAGTAGTAGTGGTAGTAATAGCCAAGAGAGCAGCGTGGAGGTTATCCACTAGGCACTGCAACTCGGTATCTAGCGGAACGAGTAGCTTGAGCAGTTCTATTAGTTGCTCCACGCACATTGCATCTACTGCTAGCTCATGCGTGTAGAGGGAGAAGAGTATAGCCACTACTATAGAGACTGCCCGTACGCTGCTAAGAAGGGCTATGATATAGTGGTATACCGGCAGTGGCGGTCACGGCTCAAGCTAGCTAGCCGTGACTAGTGCTTCCGATGCGGCTTATCACAATTAGTTTGTAAGGCAGTCGAGGACTAGGTTAGATGTGTCTACTCGCATCTCATGCTCCCGGGAATCTTCTTCTTACACTAAGTGGGTCAGTTACAAGGGATCTGCCAGGAGGTAGGGTTTAGAGGAAGATTAGAGTGGTAGTAGCAGTGGATGAACGAGGTAGGGGAGAGGGCATTTGGGTAGTGGGAGATTAACTGGATGCGGGTATAGCGGCGGGTAGGGGAGATTTATAATGAGATTGAGTGTCACGGTTATGGAGTCACGTGCCCGCTACGAAATACTCACGTGACCGCTCGCCTGTATATATGCCCTGCCTTCCGGCGCTTCCTTCCTTTCTTTCCTCTTTACCTTTAGATTCTAAGAGATAGCCGAATCGATACTTCGTCTACGTACTAAGCTTCCCACCGTACTGTTACATTGAGGATAATAATAGTTAATATATCTCTTTTAAATCTAATATTTAATATTTAATATTTAATATTTAATTATTATTATTATTATTATTATTATTAAAAAGAGAAATAAATATATATTTGTTTAATTATA